>NW_027069924.1:0-64476 GCF_002906115.3 Quercus suber | reverse complement strand
TTTTTTAAATTTTTTTTTTTTTTTTTTTTTTTTTTTTTTTTTTTTTTTTTTTTTTTTTTTTTTTTTTTTTTTTTTTTTTTTTCTAGACTAGAGACAAATGCTTACATTGAATTGTGTACCTAATGGTGCACTTTCACACAGAGTGGAAGAAAACCATAAACTGGAGTTCTATGGAGGTCTTGAAAACTTGCCTCAAGTTATGATTATGAGTTCTATGATGATTGTATGTAACTTATTATAGAACATGGTGGAAAAATTGAATCAAAAGGAAAGAGGAACCATTTTGGATTAGCACATGTTGACAAGTTTGGGGCTTGATGCTGTCATAGAAGTTTTAGTGGAAGTCTTCTCTCAGTTGCTAAGCTGTCATGTATGTAAATTAGGTTAATTATTGAAAAAAAAAATTGTAAATTAGGCTAGATATTGAAAGTTCTTGCTGAATGCTATAGTTACTAAAAGCTATGTTTAGCTATTAAACTACTTGAGATGTTCCTTAAAATTTTGGGATATAAGTTAAAAAGAAATGTCTTTTACATTATGCTTTTAGATACAATTTTTATTCAACTTTGATGATGGTTTTTATTCCCTTTTATATTTTATAGAGAAGTAGGAACAAAAAATTTGTATTTTAATTTTGTGTGTTTTGTGTACGCATATCCACATTCCTGCACACAATATATACACTATCAACTTATATAGTTGCATGACTAGATAGTTTAGCAAATACCTATTAGTCTTAAATGGGGTTTTGCATTTTAATAAAATTTAATGAATTCAAAGTGGAAATTTGTTAGATATCACCGATTGTGTTTTCAACCAAGTGAATATCAAAAAACATTTGAATTTTTTTTTTTTTTTTTTTTTAGTTTATATAACATGCCTCATTAAATATATCAATTTTCAAATATTTAGAAAAAAAATTATAAGTAGCATGTAACTTTGCAATATGAACTAAACATTAGACTTGCGTATCTCTTTTCCAACTACAAAATGTACCAATACAAAGAAACACTATTTGAAAGGAGATTTAATTGGAAAATAATTGTGCTTGCCGGAGGAGGAGTAAAAATTCATAAATTTGCTTTTATAAGTTTGGAATGAAGTATTTTTAAAGGTTATAATTATGGATTCATCAAACTTGCAACATTTAACCATTTAAATTTGTTGTTTAAATACATGAATATTAGGAATCAATCTTATAGCTTTCATCAATCTAGAGGAAGATGAATTAAAAAAAAAAAAAGAATTTCTTGAACATTTTTCTAAATTTTCCTGTGCATCGCACAGGTTAGCAACTAGTTCTATATAGAGCCCAAGAATACTTATGCTTGGCAATATTTGAAGAGCCCATGATTCACATCCATGGCAAAACAATTTTATCAATGGAATTCAAATCCATGATTAAAGCCCATGGTTTGAACCCATGGCGGTTTATTTATCTAAAGCCCAATTCACATTGGCAATATTAAAGCCCAATTCTCATTGGCAATATCCAAATCCTAGTTCCCACTGGCAATATCAAAAGCCCAAGTCCCCATTGGCAACATCAAAGCCTAATTTTTATTGACACTATTTTATCAAAGAAACCCAAGATTATTAATCGCTTGGCAAGAAAAAAAAATATATATCATGGTATAATCGTTGCCTAAATATTGCGATGACAATCATCTTATAAAAAACTCATTCGGAGTTATCTTGAAGAATATGTTCTCACATTATAACCCATGAAACACATGGTCATAACATCCATAATATATACCTTCAACGCTCATGGAAAATACTCGATCCCACAAGCTTATCATTTAAATTATGGTGCGACTATTAGAAGCCATGAACGTTATTTATGATATGGAATCCATCATAGTAAAGGTTATTTTCAAAGGTACTTTGAAAAACTTGTCATATTGTTTCAAACATTACAATTAATTGCCCAAAAAACCCATTGCAAGTATATATAAAAATCCAAAGAATATTTACTAATAAAAGTCCATGAGGAAGGAAAGCCCACGACAACATGTGTTGTTGATTTTGTAGGATGCACACAACCTGACCCAAGGGAACCAGCCTAGGTGAATAGGCCCAATCTAAGAGATCCCAGCAAGAAGCAGAGGACTGAAAGTAGGCAAAATAGCCCTTGTTCATCCCTGACCGAAGTACAACAAGAGAACCAAGTCCTTAAGAATGAACTAGAGGCTGTCCCATCGGCTTTTGGTCACTCTCTACCTGACGTGAACAGTACCCAAGGCTTGTAACATTAGCTGAAGTCTAAAGGGTGATGGGACTCCATCATCTTTTTTCAAGACTGCACCTCCAGTGGAAGGGGAGTTGAAACCAAATTATTCAAATTCCAGCAAATTGATGCAATAAATGTTAAAAACGTTCAAGACATGATTCATGTGCCAAGCCCATGAATCCTAAAAGGAAAAAATTGAGAACATGTGGTTTGGAGGGCATAAGGGGATCTCTAGCGGAACCCCCTGAAGTAGGCTTAGAACTTGACACCTAGCTTGGGGTGTTGAATCTTACTTCTTGGGGGTCTAAATCTTAGTTGCAGTCTTAGGATTTGCTCTTGATACACGCCCCAATCACGTTGATTAAGCTCAGCACCAGAAATCCTAGCATTTAATGCAAAATCTCATCATTACCCAAAGAAGCAAAGCAGCCCATAAAGCAAACCTTCTACTTCTGACCAAAAAATCCTAGGAAGATTAACCTTGGTTCTCCACCCTTGAATCAGACCTACATTTTTTGGATTCTTGTTAATTAATGCTCCTCTAAACTCTATTATAAAAGCATAAGCATCTTAGCCCACAAACACAACAACTCCCTTTGAAACCTCTGGTCTATTTGCCATTTTGCTAGTAGTTTAGCTCTCTTTAAGCTCACTACTCATCCCCTTCAACTCACACTTATCTAATCTCAGAACATTCTTCCCTCTCCTTTATACAATCATAACTCACAAACGTCTCCCACTACTCATAAACAGCCTTAACCTCAGAGTTAATCTCATCCCACTCACTCAAAACAGCCCATATTATCTCATTCATGCCTTATGAACACACACTCACCAAAATCTTAGTTTAATACTTGCTGCACTTAACTGGGATCCCTCTCTCCCTTCACACCATGCCAATTAATCCTTTCCCTCTTCCAATGGAACCTTTAATTTTCACTTTTTATTTTACAGTTGAAGGATATAATGTATATGTAACAATTGAACTTTGAAAGTTCAAAAAGGGTATAAAACACCTTTGAACGTTTAGACCCCAAATAACAAAAATACCAATTCAAGCTTTATATCAAACAATTTATGTGCGGAATATGATAACAAGCTTATAACTGAATTGATAGAACAATCTAAGCCAAATATAAACAATTCACAGCAGTAAATATAAGGCAAAGGTAAAAGGAAAGAAGATGCAAACACACGGACAACACACGATGTGTTATCGAAGAGGAAACCGAAGTCCTCGGCGTAAAACCTCTCCGCTGCCCTCAAAGCGGTCAAATAATCCACTAAAGAATGTAATTGGGATACATGAACAACAGAAGACCCTCCAAGCCTAATCTACCCAAGTACCTAAGCCCTCCAAGCTTCTTGCTCCAACGAGGTTACGCCGAACCTATTTCTTCTCTAGCTTCCCGGATTCTGCTACTTGACCATAGCATCAACCAATGTATATTGGTTCCTTTCCAAACTGCTTCCCAAAGCACCAAATGGACCTTCTCACAGACGTGGGTGTGGTGAGACAAGGGTTTGGTAAATGACCTCTCAAGGGTATGACAATGGAGAGGAAGAGAGTAGAGGAATTTGTAGAGTCTCTTTAGATGAAGATTGGGGTACAACTTCATTTTGTAAATGTTTGCAAACATGATCAAAACAATGAGTCTAGGTTTAGGCTTGCTCAAACCTTGTTTAAGTGTAAGTCTGAATCAAGTGTTTTGCAGGAATTTACTATGTAAAACTACATGGCTCGATCGACCGAAATAAGGCTCGATCGATCGAGAATCGCAAATTAGAAAATTCTACAGAAATTTCAAATGTAGCCCAAGCCCATATGACGTGTAGGGTTAAGTGTTTCACTCCTAATATATATATATATATATATATAACCCTAGCCACGTTATAGAAGTCTCTGAATAGTTTTGTGTTTTCTCTAGTGTGAGATTTGAGAGGAGTTTACCTTAAAACACAAGGAAAGCTCTACCAAAGTCTAGATCTGAAATTAAGTTTTGGTGGTGATTCAATTGCTGCACAATGATCCTTTAAAGTAAAAAACCTTTGAGTGGGTCTCAAAGTCACAAGTAGGAGAACTTGTGTTTAGTGCAGATTTAAGGAAAGAAGTAGTCTGTGGACTCAGAGCTGTCACATGGTCATGGTAGTAAGTTTTCTACACGAGGTAGCATTAGGATGTTAGTGGTCTAAGTCTTTTTGTAAAATTTCAATTCTTTCATAGTGGATCCTTTTTTTACCTTGAGGATAGCTAGGTCAAATCCTCCCCAGATTTTTTATCAATTAAGCTAACTGCAACCCACTTTGTCCAAACAACTTTAGTCATATGGTTATCTTTATGCCACGTCACTTAGAGGAAACCATCTTCAAAGTAAAAGACACCAACTAGGGATGGCAATTTTGCCCTGCCTCACTTGACCCGCCCCTCCCCGTTTCGCTCCACGCGGGTTTTCCCCTCCCCGCAATGGTGGTGGGGTTAGGATGGGGGGAGATTTTAGCACTGCACCATGGGGTGGTGCAAGATGGGTTTAGACTTTTTAGACCCAACCCACCCTATCCTTGCCCCATCCTTGCCCCACCCCACATTGATAGGGATTAAATTGTAATTTTTTCATACTCTGAAACCCTACTATTTAAACGAATATATTATTAGCTTATTTTATTCTACACAACAAGGATTTGTGTCTTTTTTTTTTTTTTCTTTAGCAAGGTTGGAAATAAGGTACCAATTTTCACATTTTCTTTTTCTTTATTATAAACAAATTTATATACTATTGAATCATTGATTTTTTATTATGAGATTTTTTTTTTTGTTGTAATATTGTCTTGTTAAACACTTTGATAATATTATTCAATTTTTGCTAAAAATTAGTTTGATTTGATAGTATAAATTTATTTGTAATTTCAAGTATATTTTTATTAATGAAACAAGTTTTATTAAAAACATTGTAATAGTTGTAGGCAAATTAACAAGTAGAGCATTACGGGGGGGGAGGGGCTTTGTGGGGCCCAAGGGGCAAGGATGGGGTAAGAAAATTTTTCCCGTCATGCGGGCAGAGATGAAAATCTCAGCCTTCAAACCCACCCCATCCCATTGCCACCCCTAACACCAACCCACAAAGTCTATTCTCCTCTCTTCACTTTTGACTGCTTCCTTTTTAGTGTTAGCCAATATATATATATATATATATAGAGAGAGAGAGAGAGAGAGAGAGAGAGATGAGTTCAAGTTATACCTGGTATAACTCTACAAAAGTTACACATTTTTTAAACCGTAGATTTCTAAGAAATCTAATGCTTAGAAAATCACTATAATCAATATCTTCTTTAAAATTAATTGCTTTCCATATTAGCTAATCTAATTAATTTGAGAGAATATTATATTTTTTTTCTTTTAACTTTCTTTCTCTCTCCTAATCAATTCATCCCTAACTTTACACAAAAGTATATTCTCAACTTTCTTGGGCATGAAGGCCGTTGTGCTAGACTTTCAATTGTTAAAGAAGCCATTGATTAGGGATTGTGTAATGACCAAGTCTGCATATTCAAACAAAACCCTTGTATTATGGCTCTCTTGATTTATCAAAATTAACAAATACTTTTGCTGGGAATCTTTCTCAACATACCCATTATAGCTTTTGAATGTCACATCACTAAATCCACTTGAGAGCAAGGTCACTGAGGATTTTTCACCAAATTTATATTGAACGACATCATCAACTTCAAAAAAATCAAACCTTTATCATTTACAATTACCTAGGGCTACATCACTAATAGCTCCAATGCTAGGCTTAAATTACAAAAAAAAACTAAAACAATGCAATGGTCAGAACTACAGCTAAGCACCACCAGTGTGACGTCTATAGCATTGCTGATTAACATTCTCCACAAATTTCTAACGACAACCAGGCAGATTGATAGTATAAAATTTAGTTATATCACATATTCTCGGGAAACAAGGATTGTGTTCATAAAAAATAAAAGCCAATTCACCCCAAGGTATACTTTCTTCTAAACAACTTCTTCATGCCAATGATTGGGCATGTTTCACAATCAGAGGATAGTTTTTAGAAAGTATTTAAAAGAACACGAGTATGTAGAAGCCATTTGGCTTAACCTTGCATGTTTAGACCCCTAAGGCTAATCAAGTAAAAAACTGCTCAGGCATGAATCTTTTGGCTACTAAATTTTTAACCTAGCTTGATCTCAGTTGTACAACAGGCAAGCCTGGACGAAGAATTAATTGGCTGAGTAGACAACCATTTCAATCCAGTGCATATTTCCATGCCCAAGTACGTTGAGAATATGCGTTAGGGATGAATTGATTAGGAGAGAGAAAGAAAGTTAAAAGAAAATAATATAATATTCTCTTAAATTAATTAGGTTAGCAAATATATAAAACAATTAATTTTAAAGATGACATTAATTATAGTGATTTTCTAACCATTAGATTTCTTAGAAATCTACGGTTTAAAAAAGATGTAACTCTTGTAGAGTTACACTAGGTGTAACTTGAACCCATCTCATCTATATATATATATATATATATTTTTTTTTTTTTTTTTGAAGTAGGCCAAATACTTTCTTACGTGAGAATTATCTAGGAGTAGATCTATAACTTAACTTAGAAGTACTGTAATTTAATTTTTTGTGCGATCTTGTATTCAAATTGAAACATCAATAAGATTGTGGATTTGGTGTTCTGTTCTTTTTTTGGGTGTACTTTTGTACTTTTGAAACATCAGTTTGGTGCGGAGTCCTATCTTGCAAATAGTTCTTTTGTGCAAATAGCCATAGTTTACAAAGTAGCTCATATTCTCACAAACATTTAGATCCATATGGGCATATACTTTCATCACAAAATTGGGATATGCGTCACAACGCAAACCTGTAGTTTAGAATTTAGAGCATGACCGGCATGTTAATATCAAGTTTACCTCAATGCTAACATGAACCAACTAACATTGAAGGTGCTTATCAAAAATCGTTTCTTGTATTCCTTTTTATTTCCTTGCATCAAAGCCATAATATACAAAATTGATAAAAACTTTGAAACTTCATTTCATTTCGAACTTTGCAAGATTACAACTTGACTGAAAGTTAAAGTATTCGTGTAAATATTACATAACTAAACGTTTAGCAAAACTCTTATTTACAAGCCTAACCCCAAAGACATACAACTGGGGTTCAAAACAAACTAAGGTCTTGAAATACATTTGTGCTCAAAAGGATCAAGTACATCTTGATTCCTCCTATACAACAAAAGAGCTAAACTACTATACCAAAAAAAAAAAAAAAAAAAAAAAAAAAAAACTACTATACATTCTAACAAACGAGAATCACAGATTCCTTGCCTCCTCTAATACTCTCGCTGCTTCTAGGAAAAAACCTGTGCACTAAACTATAATAGGGTTAGCTGCGAAGCCCAGTAAGGTTTTAAGCTCCATGAACATTTAATAAGAATGCATGTAAATCAAATATTTTATGAATATGCCAGCTTTAATAAATAGTCTTTGTTGAGGGGGAAATTGATGCCTCTATCTAAGATGTTGGGAAGCCAAGCCGAAACTCGACTATGGGCTCTTAAGATGGTACCCAAAGGCTTTCGATGTGATAACAAAGCCTATCCAAACAAGAAACTAAGGCTACACTTGACAAAACAGCAACAAAAAGCCCAATGAAAAACACATTACAATACTTAATTAGTACATTAGTGATCCTGGTCTGATAGTTCAAGTGAAACAAAATCTCCAGCGGTGAGGGTAAAATTACACTTAGTCCAGAAAAACAGATTTAGACAGTCCAATGGTCAATGATTAAATAAGTTTAGGAATGTGTTAACTTTTGGAGGTCCTTGCATGTCTCAGTTAGGGGAGTTCATTGTACTTTCAGCCATCATTACATCAATGTGAGGGAAAAGTTTGTAAGGTTGAATTTAATCAACCATCTAATTGGCTTTATTCCGTGACCAATTTGCTTGTAATTTAGCACTTAGTAACCCTGTATTTAGGTGGGAAAATTGTAAGGGTAGTGTGTGAGAAGATGTGAAGAAATGCTCAAGAGTGTGCAAGAAAAACAGAGTCTCGCGACTAGGACTCGCGGGTGGTTCGCGACTGGCAAGCCGCGAAAGGCAGTCACGTGAGAGGCACACTGGGAAGCTGAAGGGTCGCGCCAGCTGTCACGCTACAGGACAAAAGTTCCAGTCTGGCCAGGCCGTTACGTCGCGACTTGATTTCGTGACTTGGCCAAGCCGCGAGATCAAGTCGCCAACTTGCCCTGTTTGGCAAAAACTGTCGTTTTGCATTCCCTTCTTACCCTATTATATATACACCCTTATACCCATCATTTTGTGAGAGCTTCCAGAGAGAATTTTGTGAGAGAAAACCCTAGAGAAATACAAGATTGATTCATNTGTGAGAGAAAACCCTAGAGAAAAACAAGATTGCCTCATCCCCAATCTTCATCTAAAAGATTCTACAAATTCCTCTACTCTCTTCCTCTCCATTGTCATACCCTTGAGAGGTCATTTACCAAACCTCGTCTCACCACACCCACGTCTGTGAGAAGGTCCATTTGGTGCTTAGGGAAGCAGTTTGGGAAGGAACCAATATACATTGGTTGATGCTATGGTTAAGTAGCGGAATCCGGCAAGTTAAAGAAGAAATAGGTTCAACGTAACCTCGTTGGAGTAAGAACCTTGGAGGGCTTAGGTACTTGGGTAGATTAGGCTTGGAGGGTCTTCTGTTGTTCATGTATCCCAACTATACTTTAGTGGATTTTATCACCGCTTGGAGGGCGGTGGAGAGGTTTTACGCCGAGGACTTCGGTTTCCTCTTCGATAACACATCGTGTGTGTCCGTGTGTTTGCATCTCTCTTTCCTTTTTCTTTGCCTTATATTTACTGCTATGGATGTTTTTATATTTGGCTTAGATTGTTTTATCAATTCTGTTATAAGCTTGTTATCATATTCCGCACATTAATTATTTGATATAAAGCTTGAATTGGTATTTTGTATCTGGGGGTCTAAACGTTCAAGGGTGTTTCATACCCATATTGAACTTTCAGTTTTGGACTCTTTTTAGGATTTTTCTGAATTGGAAATGTACTGAAATGTGTTCTAGACTTGTAATCCTGATAAAATTCATCTTAACTTGATAATTAATTCTTTAAATAACTATTTCAGAGATAAATACTCTAAAAACTTAATTATCAGTTCAATTTTAACATTATTAGTGTATTTCCTTTATTCCCATGTAACCAATCTTATTAAAAATAAATATATAAATAAATAAAAAACCACTAATCACAGAAATTCATTCGATTAATTTTAAATTTTAACCAATCAAAAATTAATTTAATTAATTACATGTGATCAGTTCCACCCAAATGAATGCATGCAAACCATTGAAACTTAATCTTGTGATATCTTTCAATTTGTCCGTCTGATCTGGAAACCAAACGTATTGCCATAATCATTAGAATCTCAAGATCATTTTCATGATATGTGATGAATGACATGAAGCCTAAAATACAAAAATGATTTTTTGGGTACCTAGAATGATTATTTGGTCATCTCTCAAGGTTAAATTATGAGTGCAAAATTGAATGTCTACAGAATGCTCACATTGATAGAGCTTGAAAAGTGAATGTCAATGTTAGAAAAAGACACTAATTTTAGCAACCATAATTTAATCAAGATTGATTTTTCAAAGATTTCCTATCCCTAGAACCTTGGGACATAGTTTTTGTGTTTTATTGTCTTACAAAGAATGAGAAATGTTGACATCTAATCTGCTTGATGAATGAAGAACCTTGCATAAAGGCTTGAATGCTGATAAACTTGTTTGTGATTCTAGTGACATTGAGTCAGTACGTAAGTCCGTATGATGCGTAATCATTCTTTTAAGTGTGGAATCTCTACACAGATGAGAAATGTTGATTGGATTTCAAGTTTGGAATCTTCGCATAAACAAGAAATGGTGATTGGCTTTCAAGTCTGGAGTCTCTACACAGACAAGAAATGGTGATTGGATTTCACGTTTGGAGACTCTGCACAAATGAGAACTGGTGATTGGCTTTCAAGTCTGGAATCTCTGCACAAATGAGAAATGTTGATTGAATTTCAAGTATGGAGTCTCTGCATCGACGAGAAATGTTGATTAGATTTCAAGTCTGGAGTCCTTACACAAACGAGAAATGTTTCAAGTCTGGAATCTCTACACAGACTCGAAATGATGATTGGATTTCACGTCTAGAGACTCTACACAGACGAGAAATGTTGATTGGATTTTACGTCTGGAATCTCTGCACAAAAAAGAAATGGTGATTGGATTTCAAGTCTGGAGTCTCTGCATAGATAAGAAATGGTGATTGGATTTCACATCTGGAGTCTCTGCACAAACGAAAAATGTTGTTTGGATTTCACGTCTGGAATCTCTACACAAACGAAAAATGGGGATTGGATTTCAAGTCTGGAGTCTCTGCACAGACAAGAAACAGTGATTGGATTTCATGTTCGTAGTCTCTATACAGAGGAGAAATGGTGATTAGATTTCAAGTCTGGAGTCTCTGCCCAAACAAGAAATGTTGATTGAATTTTACGTTTGGAATCTCTGCACAACCGAGAAATGGTGATCAGATTTCAAGTTTGGAGTCTCTACACAGACAAGAAATGGAGATTGGATTTCACATCTGGAGTCTTTGCACAAACGAGAAATGATGATTGGATTTCATGTCTAGAGTCTCTGCACAGATGAGAAATGGTGATTGGATGCCAAGTCTATAGTCTCTGCACAGACAAGAAATAACTCAAATTAGAATTTTGGTAGATTGAACTCAAAGCGATTTTCATGAAGATGATTAATTTTTGGCAAGGTGGAGTATTTACTTCCCTTTTTGCCAAGTAAATCAATTTTGTCATTATGGGAAATTTTTGCATTTTTTCGTTTTCTTTAGCTTTTTTTTTTTTTTTTTTTTGGGGGGGGGGGGGGGGAGTTAAATCAAGTTTAATTGAGTCAACTCTGTCAAACTTGAGTTGACTCATCAATTAAAGGAGAGAGAGAGAGAGAGAGAGAGAGAGAGAGGGGAGGCAGAAATTTTGGCCTCCCTCCTCCTCATTCTTCATCTTTTTCTTTTGTCTTCTCTCTTCCCTTCCTCCATGCTAGTATTGACAAGTTTCATCTCTCTTACATTTTCTCTTTCTTCACACCTTATCTTTCCTAGAAGTCACTTCTCTAGATTTCCAAACTTGATTTTTGTCATCATCTTGAAAATTTCTTTAGATCTTTAAGTTTTTGGGTGTCTTTGGAAAAGTGGAAAACCCATTTTTGGAACCCATTTTTGAAAATTTTCACACTTTCAACTTCAATGGCACTTCCTCCTGAAAAATCCTCCTAAATTCCTCACATTTCATGAGAAAAGATATGAGTGAAAATTCAGTCTCCTTAAATTGGGGAGAAAATAGAGTGAAAATTGGGTGCAAAATTTTGGACTAAAATGCCCCCATACCCAACGTTTCTGTGTTATTTGCTTCTTCTTCTTCTTCTTCTTTAGTAAATTAATTAATTTTTTGAAGTTTAAAAAAATAAAAAATGTCACTCATGTTTACCACAATTTTTAGTGGACTTTTCATTGCCTTACTTTTGGATAATTTTGTTCCTTTGACCAAGGCACACCTTTGATTTGTGTCGAGGAGATGAGAGTAGTTTGGCATACCTTGCCTGTACCAATCCCTCATGGCTCCCAGTCCCTTCATCTAGTGGCCCTAATTACTCCCACTATTCTGCATATCGGGTACTTAGGCAATTTAGTTTTGACCAAGATATCCCACCAGTGTTCAAGGAGGTGGTTCCTTCACTTCTTTCTTTAAATCCATTTCTGAGGCTTCAAGCCTTTTCTTGCTGGTCGTAAAGAAGCTCCCAATTCATTATGCCAAACTCTCATCCAATAGTTTTTGGTTCTAATGGTTTTTCTGGCTATTGGAGAAGGATTCAGAAATCCTTCTTAGACTATGTTGGTTCAAGTACAATTGGGAGGACCCTGACCCTGATCTTTCCTCTACTCCAACTTACAACAAGAGCTTGGCCCTCCCTATTGCTGGTATTGTGTTTGTTGCGATAAGCAGTAAGATAGGCTTTGTCGAGTGGCATGCTGCTAGGGGTGGTTGGATGTCTTATACCAGTGACTTCCTTACTTCTTGGCCAGGGAGTGATTTGATTATTGGCTCTTCCACTAGTGTGCCGATCAAGAGAGGGGTGGTTAAGGAGATTGGTGATGTAACTTTTGTTGGTGAGGGTAAGGAGAAGAAGGTCAAGAAGGAGGCTGACAAGAAATTTGAGGCTGAGGAGGGTGTTGAGGGTACCGAATTGGCCAAGGTACCAAGAAAAGGAAAACTGCTTTAGCTCGCAAGCAGCTTGTTGTCCTTGAGGACCCTTGGAAAGTGAACTCTTCTGCTGCTAGAAAGGAGGTCAACCATCCTCCCATCCCAAAGGTCAGAGTGAAGACTAAGGTAGAGACTTCTATCCTTTAGACTCTTGTAGGTTCCTAGAAGAGGTTTCTTCTGTAGCTGTTACCTCTCTAGCCCAAGGTTCTTCGGGGTCCTTTGCCATTATTCCCTGATCTCCCCAAGGATCTTCTGGGCGTACTCGTAGTAAGCAGAAGACTGTTGTAGATCTCGTAAAGAGAGAGAGAAGGGCATGGCCTCATTCCTTCTTCTCTCATCCTTTTTTTTTTAGCTGACCCTTATCTTCTTTCCTTTTGCTCTGTAGTCCATTTTTTCTTTACCCATGAGTGGGTTTTCATTTTGCAGTCCAAGCGCAAGTCTAATCCTAAGAGAGCAAAAAGCCCTTCCTCTAGTGATGATGCAGTGTGACTCTTTTTCATCCATTCCCTCTTTTTCATCAAGGGTATTGAGCCTGTGCAGGCTTCCATTCCTTTAGTTGCTCAGGATCCTAGAGCTACTCGAACGCCTGCCCTTAAGGATCCCACAACTAGACAGACTCCCAGTCTAGCTAGAATTGTGATTGCTGAGAAAACTCTTGGACCCGTGGTATCTAAGAAATATGTTGGGGCTACAACTTCATCTACAGGAACTGGTAGGTCTTATCTCGTCCTTCACTTTTTTGTAAATTCATGTGTGTCTGTATTGTTCATCTCCCTTTTTTTTAACATTGCCTCTCTCTTCTCAAGCTGACCCATTTCTTAGATCATCTTTGAGACTGAAATAACTTATCTCACTTTGGAGACAGGAGCCTCTGAAGGTGTGTTTCCCCTTTTTGTGATTCTGTCTCTTTTACTTTTTTTTTTTTTTTTTTGGTTTGATCATGAGACAACCATCCCTGTCCCTTCCCTCCTTTGGTGATTTTGCTAAGATTTCTCCCCCTTTTTTCAACGTGTCATGTGCTCTTTTGCAGAGCTCCCTGAGTAGCCAGAAGGTAGGTAGGTCGATCTCCCATGGCGGTTGAGATAGTAACCCAAGTCTAGGAGGAAATCCTTATGCAGGAAGATGGTACTTTATCCTTTATTCCTTCTTCTTTTCCTTTTCACTTTCCCTTTTTTATACCTTCCCTTGCTTCATGACTTTATTAATTTTGCAGATGTTGAGATGGGGACCAAGAAGCCCGAGCTTGTGTTTGCTGAAGAAGCCAAGGGACCTTTCCCAACTACCTAAGCTGTTGAGGTTCAAGCTGGGATCTCCCAAACCACCCTAAGGCCTGGTGGTCTTTCACTTCCTAAGGGGAAGGATACAACAATGGGGGAAACTTTAGAGATGACTGTTGCAGATCCTAGTCATGGCTTCCAGCCTTCTTAACCTGTTTTGATTCTCTGGAGTTCAACAGTCTTCCTAAAAGTCACTTCCATCGTTTTGGGCCACCCTGCCCCAGCTTCCTTTGGTTCTCTATGCTTGTTGAAGGCTTTCCACTCTTTGAGGGATTGTTCAGAGGCCATGGGGATTTCATCAATGGGTTTAGAGAAGGTGTATTCTTGGGGAACATTTTGATGGAGCTCCTTTATGCTGTGCTGGTTTCCTAGAAGGACACCCCATTTGACTCTTTGTTTGAAGAGAGACTCCTGGAGTGGAGGGTGGTGGTGCAGGATCTTATGGGGGCAAGATTCAGCCTTTCCTTCTTATTGGAGTACCTTCAGTCAATAGCTCATGCCCTTTTTCAGAGGAAAATTACCAAGGACCTTGATGCTGAGATTGCTGCTACTAAGATTGCTGCTGCTGAGGAAGCTCTAGCTCATGCCCAAAAGGTGCTGTAGGAATTGAAAACCAGGAGATAGCAGGCCCTCTTTTCCTCAACTACTTCCTCTACTTCTGCAGTTTCCCAAGAAGGCTCTTTGTTGGCTGGTCTTATGCCTTAGTATTTTTTTTTTTTTTTTTTTTTGTAATTCAAATTGCATATTTTTTTGATTATGTATGAACTCTAGAGATTTTTACTTTGTTGGCTGGTCTTATGCCTTAGTATTTTTTTTTTTTTTTTTTTTTGTAATTCAAATTGCATATTTTTTTGATTATGTATGAACTCTAGAGATTTTTTCCTCCTTTATTGCTATGTCTTATTTGGCAATTGGCTTCTCTAGTGCATACACTGGGGGCTAAGATAAGATTAAAAAATTTTCTTAGATATGTCTTCCTCTTGATAAAAATTGAGAAGTCTAGTGCAAACTTTACTGTACATAAGTTCGGCCACTATTATTTTCTTTGGCTCATGAACTATATGGTATGTGAATACTTTGCTATATTATTCAACAACAATATAATTGGTGGCATGATATGTGAATACTTTGCTGCAATCTAAAATACTATACAATCTCTCACAATCTAGAAAAAGAATAAGGCAAAGATATAGAGCATCCACCAGAAAAGCAAGGTTTTTGGCTAAAGCAAGGCGTGGAGATGTTCTTAAGCCTTCTAAGCCATGTCCTCAAGGAAGTTTCTAATCTCTTAATACATTTTAAGAAGAATAGCTAGCCTTGATTGGACTCTAAATCAACATGTTTATATGATTCAATGATTTATGATATCATGGTCCCATCAGTAAGTCACTATTCATGGACTAAAAATCTCATGTGGCAAACATCTTGGTGTTATTCACCTTAGCCATAGCAAGCATGTACTACAATGCATAGAATATCTTTGGCAAAGTTCATGGGGGCTTCCCTCACTCAACCTATTTTGTAAAACAAACAAAATCTTGTTGACAAAGCAATGCTATCTTATATTGAGATTTAATATGCATTCAACATGATTTTTGTATGCTACTTTCAAATAAAGCATATCTTAGAAACACTAGCAAACACTAGTGCTAGAAATATACTCTTAGTATCAAATGCAATACCAATATCATTTGGCTATATATGCATACTTCATTGTCGGTTTGACAAATTTGGTTTGCTTTTTTTTTTTTTTTGGGAAAATTGAATACCAATCTGTAGCTTAATATTAACATGAAGGTGAATTCTAATCTTTCACAACATGTTAGTTCATCCCATGAAGGAAGTGTAGCGATTCCTTTGGAGTTTCCCTTAAGAATTATTTGGTCTACACATTGGTTCTACAAACTAGGAAAGTGTCCAACAATTTATTTTCTTGTGCGTGGGCTACAGGTAACCCACGAGCTCGAGGGGCTAATGTTGTGGACTAAAATTTCACAAGAAAGCTCATTCCATGAAAAGTAAGGAAAGACCATGGGCCTTAACAAAAGAATGATCAATTCATGAAGTTAAGAAGGACCATGAAGGCCGTGGGATCCTAAGTGGATAGTGATGAAGAAGTGGTGTGATCAGTAGGGGAGTGATTTCTGGATGAAGAAGGATCCCGAAGGTTTCCTTTGGTTCATATATTTGCTTCGAATGCATGAACTAATGGAAAACTCAGATCCCCTATGTGCATGACACCTCCCCACAATTTCCTCTTAATTGTCACTTTCAACTAAAACTGTCATCTAGTACATTGAGCAGCCCACCCACTCCTTTGACTTTCCAAGAACGAATCTTTTATTTATAACTAAAGCCAAATGTCCCTTTTGAGTTATAATTGCTTAATTAAGCTAAGCCTCTACCTAATGCACTTTTTTAGGATCCAAAGGACATGGTTTTACCCAGTAGATTAGGGATGTCCTCGTCCGGGGTACCAGACCATGCCCACTATAAAAGGAACACTAAGGCATAGTAGAAGGGGGAAAAAAACGTGTCAAAACATGTGCCAAGGTGGAGGAATTCGTCCCATATTCTTGAGATCATTCAAATATCACTTAGCCTCCAAAGAAACATGTGTCAAAACATGCACACATTAGATATCACTCTCTACCACAAAATCATTCTCACCTATCTTAAAAGGCAATGCCCAAGCAAAGCTATTTGGACTTGAGTTCCAAATCACACAAGTCTTGTGCAAAAGCACTAAGTTTGTGAGAATTGGGGTCAAGATCCTCGCGGCTGACTTATTCTCATGAAATTCATTTATATATATGTATATATTTTAAAATGTATATTCTAATCTAAGAAACTAACAATTATTTGGAGATATGTGTATTGTATAGTGTATTCTTATGTAGGACCTATAGGGGTAAAGGGAAAGGATGAAACTCCATTACATAATAAGCATGGAGAAAGATCGTATAGTTCAGAAAATCAGCATTTTGGGTTCTTACAAGCCTAGTACCCCTGGGAACCACGGCATCACATTTGGGGTACCACGATATCATGCTCGGGAAACCAAGTGAAGGAACCCTTTAAATGTTCACACAATAAAAGATAAGCCTTAAATATTCTATTTCAATCTTTTTTCTCATTGTAAAATATTACGAATAATTATTTTACTTATTTCGTAAGAGTAAAGGATAATTTTATGACACTGAAACACTTATAATGGTATTTTATTGCTTAACAGGAATCGTATTTTTGCCTTGAGGAGCATTATGTGACTTGCACACAACTTGGTTCATAATCAGAAGCCAAGTCAACCAAACAACAAGCAAAGGGCCTAGGATCCTTGTTTCTACTTGGGCCTGGGTACTATCCAAAAAAGAACCCATACACTCATGTTTCATCTTTTTCAGGAATTTCAGTATCACCTTATTGGTTGCCTTAACTTGGCCATTTCCTTGGGGGTAGTAAGGCGTGGATCTCCCATGTTTGATACGGTACTTCTCCAATAAGCTCCTCACATCCTTGTTTACAAATGGGGTCCCATTGTCACTGATTAGCCTCCTAAGTATCCCAAACCGTGTGATGATGTGCTCATGAATGAAGTTGGAAACTGCTGCTTCAGTGGCCTTCTTTAAAGGGATAGCCTCTACCCATTTTGTAAAGTGCTTAGTGGCTACTAGGATCCATATGTGATTATTGTAAGGTGGGGTTAATGGGCCCTATGAGATCAAGCCCCTATGTGTGGAAGGGCCATGGGGTAGTCATATCTTATAGTGCATTTGGGTGAACGTGTATAGCATCCCTTAGTACTTGGCATCCCCTCGTACTTGGCATTCATGATATGCTTTAACCAGTTCCTTAAAATCTTTCATCATTATGGGCCAATAATATCTTAGTTGCAGTAGCTGTTTATAGAGCCTCTTCTTTCCTAGGTGACTTCCACACTCTCCTGAATGAACTTCCTTCACTGCCTCCCTGGCCTTTTTGGGCCCTAGGCATCTTTGGGGATCTCTGTTGTATCCTCTTTTGAACATGATCCTATTCTACAAAAAATATCAGATAGCTAGCCTTTTGAGTTGGTGGGCCAGCTTCTTGTCAGTTGGCAGGATCCCTTGAGTTAGGTACCTGACGAATGGAGTCCTTTAGTCTTCTGCAACAAACACCACGTAACTTTCCTCCTTGTCCACTGAAAGCTGGCAACCTTCACACTTTTCTTGTACAATGGCAGCATCTTTGTTCATGTTGGGCTAGTAGTACCCCATGTGCTGTACACTCTTGTATAGGTTGAATTTTTCCATGACCCCACAAGTTTGGTTGTGTAGCTACTCCAATTTCAGACTTCCGTCCTTTTCACTGATAAATCTGGATCTCTTGGTAGCCTCCTGTACAGGTCTCCTTCTATTAAGGTATAATCTTTTAACTCCTTAAAGCTCCCACCACATTCTAACTTTCCCATTTCTCTCTTTATCACACTTCTCCAATATTTTTCACTTGGTTCCTCTGAGAACATCCTTTTAAGAGTTTCTATGATGGAGCTTTGTTGTTTGTTTACCCTTATTAGGTTACTTTCCTCTTTGAAAGATACTTGGGATCCGAGGGTGGATAGTGCGTTAGCGAATCGGTTCTCACTTCCACCTAAAGGTTTGGAACCTCCCTTCCACCTTTTGTGCCCAAGTGTGATAAGATGCCAAGCTTAGCTCTCTTAATGAAAAGTTCCCTTTGAGTTAAGAGAGCACAAGGTTGGAATCCCTCAGTAATCTCATGTGTTTAATTCCCATACTAAGTGTTATGGTCAGCCTGGTTAGGTATGCCTTATACTCAGCAGCATTATTTGAGCAAGCTAACTCTAGTTTGAAGGAGGATGGCATGGTGTCCCCACCTTCACAGCATAGTACAACTCCTATGCCATTTGAAGTTGTCACTACTGACTTGTCAAACCTCATAGTCCATTTCCTTCTTGGGAGTTCTACCACCGCTACTTCTCCCAGGATTTCCTCACTCAGTGGGCACTCCTCTTCCCTGGGGAACTAGGCTAGCCGATCTGCTATGGCCTAACTCTTGACAGCCTTAGGGGTCCTTAGGCCTATATCATATTGGGAGAGTAGTACTAGCCATTAAGCCACCCTTCTGGTCAGCAAGGGCTAATGGAAGTGGGCCTTTATAGGGTGAGACTTTGTCACTAGGAGAATCTGATGGGCTGAGAAGTATCGTTTCAACCTTTGAGATGCATAAATTACCACCAAGCATGCTCTCTCTATCTTAGGATACCTTGTTTCCATGTCCTTCAAAGCCTTGCTCACATAATAAATGGGCTATTCATTTCCTTTATCATCTTCCTGAGCTAGCAATGCCCCAATTGCCTGAGAATTGGATGCCAAATACAATAACAAAGTCCTCTTATGTACTGGTGCCTGTAAGGTAGGCAGATGGTTCATGATTTGCTGGATCCTTTGGAAGGCTTCCTATTGTTCAGTTTCCCATGTGAGCTCAACTCCCTTTTTCAGTGGTTTAAATAATCCACTGGTGACCAAAGCTAGGCCCGGTACAAATCTTCTGACGTAAGAGACCCTTCCTAGGAAACTTTTGAGCTCTTTAACCATCGTGGGCCTCTTCATGGTTGCTATTGCAGTGGCCTTGGCTGAATCCACACTTTTGCCTCTATGATGTACCAGGAACCCAAGGAACTTTCCAACGGATATCCAAAGGCACACTTCAAGGGGTTCATGTGCAGCTTGTACATTTTGCATCTTTCAAAAACTCGTTCAAGGACTTGGAAGTGTCCTACCCTAGTTTTCAATTTTACCACAACATCATCTTTATAATCTTCCATCTCTTGAAAGATGGCTGCAATGGAAGATGGCTGTCATGGTATGCTAGTACATGGCCCTTGCATTTTTAAGGCCAAAAGGCATTACAGTATAATAGAAGTTCCCAATCGGGGTCCTGAATGTTGTTTTCTTGGCATCCTTGGCAGCCATTCGTATTTGATTGTATCGACTATACCCATCCATGAAGGAGAACATGGAACTTCTTGCAGCTAATTCTACAAGGAGATTGATGTTGGGTAAAGGAAATTTATCCTTTGGGCATGCTTTGTTTAAGTTGGGAAAATCCATGCAACACCGGATTTGGTCATTTTTTTTTCTTCACGGGAACTATGTTGGAAAGCCAGTTAGGGAGTTAGATAGGCTTGATGAATCCTGCTGCCAACAACTTCTTGACTTCTTGAGTGATTTGAGTCTTTACCTCAATGTGAAAAACCTTGGCTAGTTGGATTACTAGCTTAATTCTAGGATCTACATTGAGAGAATGGACCACCAGCCCGGGATCTAGGCTAAGCATCTCGTCATATGTCCATGCAAACACATCTACGTATCTTTTTAGTGATTCCCCTAGCTGCTCCTTTTCCTTTGCTGATAACCGGCTTCTAATAAAAACAAGTCTTGGGGTTCTTGGTTAGCCTCTACGTTTACTTCTTCCAACTCCACTTTAGCTTGAATTTGTGCTTCCTTCTCTACGTCTTCTGGGATCTCCTTTTGAGCCATCATGTAGTCTGGTGGTCTAGGACCCTTCTACAGAGTGGATTCAAGTTTCACGTACCTTCATAAGTGATATATCAACCTGCCTCTAGGTTCATGGACTACTACACAGTCCTGGGATCCTAAGGAACTAGCCTCTTTCCTTTGCCTCTTCTTGTTCAGGAGATCCCTCAGATCGCAGGTGTTACCCCCTTCTTCTTCTTCTTCTAAGACAAATGCAACTGGGGTCCCTAGTGTGGGGGATTCAGATCCTCTAGATTTCTTAGATTACTTTATCAATAGATTTCTTAGATTACTTTATCAATAGATTTCCTTAAATCCTAACTACTCTTTAATGATTTAATGGTCTAAATTATGCAATGTCAGCATTCTGCTAACAATATTCCTAAAATAATAAAATAATGTTGCAAATAAAACAATTAAGATTATTGTTAGTGGAATGCTGACATTACAGATTTTACACCATTAAATTATTAAAGAATGATTAAGATTTAAGAAAATCTATTTGGTAGAGTACCCTAGGAAATCTAGAGGATTTGAATCCCTAGCGTGGGATATTCGTCATCTGTTGCTAACTCATCATAGAACACAATTTCTATGAAGTTCACTTCTCCTTGATTGAAGGGATTTGGGTTGGTAGGGATCCTTTTAGGTCTCCCATTCAGCATCCTTTTCACACATTAGTGGTACGTTGATAGAATTAGGTGGTGCTTGTGGAGTCAAGGTTGCCCCAACAAGATATGGTAAGAAACCTCTAAGTTGATCACATGGAATTGAGTCAAGGCTACTATTGGGCCTACCCTTAAAGCCAATTGCACATATCCTTCAATAGATTCTGCAGCTCCTCCAAATCATGTTATTTCCACAAGAGATCCCAGCATCCTCTTGCCAGCCATGCCAGCAGCCTCCAAGGTACTTAGGGTAATGAGGTTGAGTGAAGCTCTGGTATCTATCAATGCTCTCCTGACTTGAATACCATTTATGGTGGCTATCAAATAGATGGGCCTTTGTTGGTTTGGGTGCTCAACCTCCATATCTTCATTCGTAAAAGTTATTACATTAGTTGTTTCCAAGAAAGCTCTACTTGCATAGGATTCCACTGTGAAGCATTCAAACCCTGAGTTTGCTGCTATGCTCATGAGGGATTCTGTTGCTATCCTTCTTGCCTCTAGTCCAAACCCCATCTATTTGAATAGGGACATGAACTTGGGGTTCTTCTGGAGGGTCCTAACTTTGTTTGGATGGAAGGATCTGTTTGACTCTTCTGCCTCTGCATCAGCTGGGTTCCCATAAATCACCACAGCTACTACCTTTTTGCCTTTGTGATTGGGAAAAGAGTTCCTTTGTACCTCAGGTTATCACTGGGTAAGCTCTACAGTCCCTTCCTTCAGTTTCTTATGAAAAAGTCTTCGGAGGGTCCAACAATCCTTGGTGGAATGTTTGACACAAATAATGGCCTGACAACTCCATCTCCAATCCACTTATCTAGGACATGGTTCAGCTTTTCTATAATACATGGGATTACAGGTGGTTCTTCGGTCACTTGTCCTTTAGGTCTCTTTCTCTTTTCCCCTACTGAGGCAATCATGGTCTAGGAGACTAGTACCCTCTTTGTTTTCATAGTTAGTGCTATCCTCTTGGTTATTTATAGTAAATCTGCGAACTGGGTTATGCACAGGTTCTCTAGATTAAGTCTGTAATCAAAGAGCATGTTAGATATGCAGGTCTCCATAAGCTCCTTTTCTTCATGGTCTCCATAACAATCTAAGGAGACATCTTCGAATCTTTTGATGAACAAGATGGGATCCTCCCTAGGCTTTTGCTTTACCATCTAAAGGCTTTGAAAAGTGTCTTTATCTTCACCTGGGTAGTACTTTACACAAAATCTCTCCATCATCTCATCCCAAGTCTTGATGGACCCGAACCTCAAGGTGGTGTGCCATGTATATGCTTTGTCTACTAGGGATTTAGCAAACTTCTTAAACATAATTCTTTGTCCCTGGCATAGGGACCCATAGTGTGAATAAATCTGCTCACGTGTTCTATAGCAGTTCCATTCCTCCCATCCATGAATGGAATTTTAGGGGTTCATACCCTTTACGATAGGGCTTGCCGATGAGCTCTACTAGGAAAGGGGGATCCCGAGAGAATTGCTTGGGGATCCCTAGGAGCTTCTCCCTTTCTTATTCAAAAAAGGAATTCACATCTGCTAGGGTGAGATATTGGGGATTACCTCCCCCTCATACTACTGACTTTCCCTCTGGCTAGGCCCTCTCTTGGTTGACTAGCGGAAGAGTGTTGTCTTTGATCTCTTGAGTTTTTCCTTCTTTAAAGAGATGGATCTCCTACTGGATGTCCTTAATCATCTCTGCCGTTCAGACCATAGGGTCTGGTTCTCGCATCTTGCACCTTGGCCCTACAGCAATTTTGCGTTCTACCAAGGGTACCTCATTCCTTTGCCTAAAAGCCACTTCATTTTCTCCCGCGGGCTCTAATGCCATGGTTGGCAAGTTAGTACCCTTGTTGTTCCTTAGCCTTGAAGCCATGCTTTGTGAAGGGGCTGCTTCTTCCCTCTTTTTTACGCAGTCCCTAGTGAAGTCGCCTAAAAATGTGGGTTCCTTTTTTGGTTAGTACCTAGACCCAAGTAATGACAAGGGTTTTGGGTTCCCAAAGAGTTTAATATTCTTTTGATGGTGGACTGAGCTTGGTTCACCGCAGCTATAATGGGATGATTATAAACCAATTTGTGCACAAAACATGGGTCCTACAACACATACACATTCGTACATACAAACATATACATATTGTAAAATAAGTGGCTAAGGAACAATAAATAATCATTTAAAAAATGCAAATAATCATTATATTGTGTTTTTTAGTACATTGGACCCTATTTCTCATTGGGATATGCCACGAGGTTCAAAAATCACAGACTTAGACAGCTCTTTGTAGGCTTCTAAGACTTGTGAAGTTCGAATCCCCTTGAATCCAAGTGTATCCTCAAGCATTTATCGTAAGATCCTATGCAATATTTCTCTCTTTTCTCTGTTTTCTGAGGTTTAGTGACTCTCTTTAATGCTTCTTTTTGCCCTAATTAATTGTTATTGAATTAGTTTTCCTAAGGGCTTGATACCTCTTTTATAGTACCTTCCTAGGGTTTTTGGTGTGCCATTGATTCCCTCTATTTGCTGCCTTGGGTACTAGAACCAATGTTGTGTTAGCAACATTGGTGGTTGATTATTTCCTCATTTTCTCACTACATTCTTCTTTTGAGGTTTCCCTCCCAGAAGTCCCCCGTTGACCTTCCTCTTTTGGGGGTCTTGGAGGCTGACTTTTAATCCCTTTTTCTAAAGCTTTTAGAAAAACTTTTTTAGAACGCCTTTTAGCTACCTCATCCTTTGTCTTTTTTCCCTAAATAGGAAGATTCCCCTCTGTTAGGCTGAAAGATCCCCAACCACTTTCCTTCATGGTTCACCTTGCTACTCTTCTTGAGGTACCAAGCTTCCTTTCATTAGGTGCTGGTTCCTAAGTTATCATTAGTTTCCAAAGCCTTCTTCTGAGTTGCAAGCAGCTAATAGGACATATCTTTCTTCGTTCCTTGTGTCCATGAGCATGCTTCCCTGAGTTGTCCATTTCTCAGCTGATTCTTTCCTGCATTTCCTAAGGACCCCCTCCCTAGTTCTAGCAACTGTAAAGTATCCTGGTCCAGTCTCTGTGTGGGCTCCCTAGGAGCTTTTCTCACCAAGGCTGGGCCGAGCTTCCTTTACTTTTTCCTTCTTTCTCTAAGGCCTAGGGCTCTCCCATTCATGAGCTTGGGCTTCCTTTTACCCATTTTAAATGTGCCTTGGCTCACGAATTGGGCCTTTCTCATCTTTAAGGGCCCAATAGTTTTGAATTTTAATATTTGTAATATTTTGGACCCTAACACATTGTTATGAGCCGGTACTTATTCTCTCCCTATCTTTTCTCTCTTCTATTTAAGATTCTCCCTTCTTTACTGAATGTTTATGTTCATGCTAGGATCTTTGAATTCTATTCAAAGTGATTGTACAAACATACATACATAGCCATATAAAACTTGAAACCCCCAAAAAAATCTTAATCACAAAGCATAAACACATATTCATAATCATTCATACACCAACAAAAACACTATATTAGACCAATTTTAAGACAAAGCCCAAAAAAAAAAAAAAAAAAAAACCACAAATCCACATATCACAATATCCAAACCCCCACCTTTAAAACCCAAATAAAAAATCACCAAATCCTTTATCACCAAAAGTAACCCCAATCCCTAAATCAACCAAGGCCTGAACTAGCTAAGAAGGAGGAGAAAGATTAGCGTCCAGTGGTGGCGTTACCGATATGATTTATCGCCTATGCTAATGGTGGAGGTCATGAGTCTCTGCCAAAATTCCCTTGACGGTTCTTACACAAACCCAAACACACACAAAAAAAAAAAAAAAAAAAAAAAAAAAAAAAAAAAAAAAAAACCCAAACATAAACACAAATACGAACTTTCTCTTCCATGGTCGAGGAACACCAAAGCTAGTGTCAGTAGCATCTGATCAGAGCCTTCAGTGAGGAACAACAGTTGTGTGGTGAAAAGAAGCCAGAAAATTCCTATCCAACTATCTTCATGGCACTAATTCGAAGTGAGAGTGCAAGATGGTAATGGAAATACAAGGATTTTGGCCATAGCCAAAGCTTGAGAGAGTGAGTCTTTATCTGCTGTGGATGAGAGAGAGAGAGAGAGAGAGAGAGAGCGCCAGAGAGAGAGAAGGAAGGAGAAGCTGAGAATATGTAATGACCCTAAATAGCTTTTAGGGACCAAATTGTGTTTAGAAACCAAGTTTGTCAATTCTGAAAAATTTTGGACCTTGTTGGCACTAGCCCGAATCTCAAAGTAGTTTACTAAAATTTACCCTAGGGTCTGTTTAGTTGGAGAGACGAAAAAGTGAGAGGATATAAAATGAAGAAGGGATAGAAATGTGGGCATATGGAAAAGATTTAGTTTTCTCTCGTATGTGTTTGGTTGGAAGGATGGAAAAATGGAGAGATGAAAAACTTATTTGTTTGTTTGAGAAGAAAAATGAAAGGATGGAAAATGTAATTCAAATAAATTTACTCTCATGCCCCTACTATATAAAACTATTAAATCATTATAATTTTTTATTATATTTCCTTCAAATATATTAAATACATTTATAAGTATTAACTCTACTTTTCTCTTTTCAATTACACAAATTATTTTTTTATAAAAAAAACCTAAACACAAAATAAAATAAAATAAAATATGTAGACTGGGTTTCATAAACAAACAAACAAACAAACAAACGTTGCTCCATAAATAAAAATAATAAATAAATCAAATCAAATCAAATCAAAACACACGTTCACTGGGTTTCACTTTCATCCTCTCTGCCCATTAAGCCAAGCTTAGAAAAAATAAAACACGTTAATAATTTGTTTTGTACCCAAATGCAATAGTAATAATGACTCCCTTGATTTGGATAGCAACTTTTGAGGGTATTTGTGTAATTCAATACTTGGTTCATCATTTCTCAATTTTCCTCCCAAATCGAAAGTATAAATATTTGTTGGCCTAGAGTGATTTTTTTCTACAATGTTTTCTTTCCCTCTTGTTTTCTCTCCTAACCAAACAAGGGAAAACAATATTTTCTTTCCTATTTTCCTCTCCTCCTTTTCCATCTCTCCCATTTTCACCCCAACCAAATGGAGCCCTAGTCTTTTTGGGTGATGCATACATTAGCCGGCTGAAGTACATAGACTACTAAGACAATAGCTTAAGACCCTGCCCTATTAACTAATAGTATAATTTAATATATTAATGTGTACATTCTAATTAAGGGCCCTTTACACACATTAATAGTGTCTTTTGTACTGGCCACGAATGCATTGTATTTTAAAAATGCCTCCACATTTACCATTATTTCATTTTGAAATTTGAACAAAACCTATCAATTTATCTACAGGCCAACTAGCGCAAGTTTACCCACATAACACACCTCTAGTCTGTACCTTTTGTTTTTACTAATTAACACAAGACTGCTAGAGTAGAGTCCTGTATTCATTTATGGCATTATCACCTTACATGCATCAAGTCATCAACTGATCAATTTTTTTCTCAAAAAAGAAGAAAACACCATCAACCAATTTGTTCCTATGTTACATTGTTTTTGTCAATTAGTTTGACTTTTCTCCTTTCCATTGGTACCTACTGATTTTTAACTTTTTCTAAAAAATATTTCCATAGTATTTTTCAGATATATTTTCATTAGTTATCCTTTTAGAGTAATTTACTTTGTATTGGTACTAATTTATTTAGTTAAGTGCTAAATAAATACTTTCTCCCAAAAAAAAAAAAGGTGATAAATAAATGTTTATTTGTGAATATTTAGAGTATAAAGTGATCACACCATTATAAATTTGCAGTCTTGCCTTTAATTAGGTTTCTATTGTTCTATATTTTAAATTTTATTTTAGTTAAATTATAATGTTTTATTATTATAAATTGTGTTTCCTTTATTTAGAAATATTTCTCAATTATAAATGTCTACTAGAAAAAATACAAGTAGATATGAAAAAAAAAAATTTTTAAAATAAACAAAACAGAACATAAAATTTGGGTGAAAATATAACAAAGGGACAAGAAATTCATCAAAAGGAGTTAGAAGATAATGAAATTGATGGGTTATTTAGACCCCTTAACACACAACCAGATTAAGTAGCCTAGTTAATTAGCCAAGTTGTTACGTAGTCAAATTAAGTAATTCTAGGTTAAAATAATCAAACAATCATATCAAGAATATATAACAGCGGAATAATAAATAACACAAGATATAATCACCCAGGAAAACCAAACCGGTAAAAAACCTGGGGAGGATTTTACCCACCGATCCTCAAGGCAAAACTGAATTCACTATGAAAGAATCGAAGTTCATACAAAAGGACTTACAAGCTCCCCGCTCGACTTCCTAATGCTACCTACCAGTAGAACTTACTGACACGACCCCGTGCAAGCTCTGAATCCACGGACTCCTTCTTTCTTGAATTCTTCAATCAACTACAAGCACCCACGCTTGATATTCTTTAAGCTTCAATGGTAGCAACCAAGTTGATCATCAAGATGTTGAAGTAATCTTAATCTTGAAAATCCTAAACTTTGTGTAAAGAAAAGCTCCTCTAGATCTCATAAAAGATTTACATAAAACAACAATGTATGAGCAACAATACAACTGGAGCCAACTCTAAAAACGTGGCTAGGGTTTTGCCTTATATACCTAGGGCAAAAACATAAAACCCTAAATGTTTAATGAGTTAAGGCTGAGTTGGAAAAACTACAGAAAACGCAATCTGGTCGACTTTCTATAAATCGAATTTATTCTTCGATTGATCGAGCCAGACCGAAATGCCCCAATGCATCTACAGTCTCTCGATTCCTACTTTACAATAATTAAAAAACTTTGAGAACACTTTAACAAGACTAAACAAATTGTTTTGATCATGGTTTGCCAATATTACAAATTAGAGTTCTAAATACATAAATTCCTAAACCTTTAGAACCTAACAAACTCCCCCTTTGGCAATCCGTGACAAAAACCTAATTAAAAGCTCAAAGTTTACAAGTAAAAAGCCCTTTACAAAAATAATGCTCATAAACTCAAATTCAAACCTAACTACTATCCATCGGTTGCAAGTGTAGACAGCAGCTTAGTTGAATCAACCTGTATATTCCTGAAATACTCAACAAACGCATAAACGCGTGTGTGAAAGAATAGAGTAAAACAACAGGTATAACATTCTTGTAAGATTCACACAACACAAAATAAAGACATATATGAATGAACAACTCATAAATATAAATCAATAAGCAGTGAATCACAAAACAACAAGAATCAATGAATATAACATGTACATCAATCAATGTTACTCCCCCTAACATGAATATTCCCAAAAATGATATACAAAGTGAAGCACCTAGATAAAATCTAAAAACTCCACAAGCTCCTCAAAAACAAAAAAATCTTCCCCTAACTACAAAACTCTTCCCCTAACTACAAAAACTCCTCTACAAGTCAAAAACTCCACTCCTCCTTTTTATGACGGAATGCCAAAGGGAAATTACAAGTCGCCATCAAAAGGAGGTGGTGAGGGTGAATGAAGACGTGCAAAGTCGGCTCGCAGAGCACGAATCTCATCTAGCAAGTCCACCAAAATCTGACCATGAGCCGCCTGAACAGTCATGACAGTCTTCAGGGTACGACGAACATCAAAGTCGGTCGAAGGAGGTGGAGGAACATTAGCAGCAGCAGCATCATCACCAACTGGATCAGGAACATCCTCACCAGCAAGACCTGTAGAAGAAGAGGGAGGAGGTGCGCTACCAGAAGGCTCAAACCTAGGGTGTTTAAAACCAGCTCGAAGATGAGCAGCCCTCTGTCTAAGAAAAGATGCACCTATGGGAGCTATCACATGAAAGGGCTCAGAGGAAGGGAAGCCACTAAGATCAAGATAAAGCAAAATTTTATGAATAAAAATAGGATGCACAAGAGCATGAGTAGCAGATGAACTCCTATAAACATCATTCAAAGAATGAAGAAAGAGATGAGGAAAACTAATAGGAGCATCAGTAACCAGGGCGTACAAAAATACACACCTCTCAAGAGGAATGGTGTGAACATGAGAGATGGGCCAGATGGAATGACAGGCTATCCTAAAGAACAAATAGTGCAACCCGGAGAGCTCAGCAGAAGTGATCCTAGGATCAGAACCCCATTGGATAGAAGTCCCAGTGATGTAAGACAAGACATCACTTAACTTGGGAGACTCATCATAAGGATAGATAGGATTCTGGACCAAAGGTACCCCTAGAGCATCAGCCACTACTCGGGGAGTAATGGTGTACTCTACGCCTCGTAATCAACTCTTTACCAAAGTGTTGGAATCATAGATGCGGATAGAGATGTTCGAAAAGAACTCTCTAATCAAGGTAGAAGGTGGAGGAGGATCAGAAATATTCACCAAGGGTAACCAACCCCGACGCTCAAAGTTTGCCTTAATGGCAGGATCAAGTTCATCTAAGAGAACAGAATGCTCAGCCTAAATCTTCCTCTTAAGGTTTAGCCTTTCAAAAATCTCTTGGTTTTCCTCACTCGGAGACTTCTCACGGTCAAAAGAATGAGGGGATGGAGAAGAGGAGGGAATAGTCCTACGGGCTCTAGTCTTCCTAGGCATGATGTTAAGGAAAGGACAGAGACATAAAGAGAAAACCAAAAGACCAGAATAAAACAAAACTAAGGGTAGACTGCAAGTTAGCATAATAAAAACAAATAAAAAATCTATATGATGCATGAACAATAACAATATTGTGATGCATGAACTAATGCAGTAAACACCGTTCGAATTAGGTTCAATTTCACAAAATTGGCTCGAACATAGAGTTTCTAACAAAAACCTAAAAAAAAAAAATTTGAAAAACCACTTGATAATTTTGAAACAAATTGATGAATTGATTATCACACATTGTTGAAAACAGATTAGAATAACCAATTTCATCAAAACAACAAGCCAATTTCATCAATTAAACCCAATTGAACAAAAATCCCCCATTCGGATTAATTATAAACCCTAGAATTTTCAATTTCACATAAAACCCAAAATTGATCAAATTAAACTATTAAGAACATGTTTATAGTATGTCCCCACAAAAACCCATTGATCAATTACACAAAATTGGGCTTAAATCAACAACAATCCCAAAAAGAAAAGGGTCCGAAATTTTGAGTATAAATGCATGAAAAATGCATGAAATATGTAAATAAACTAAAAAAGGAGGGGTAAGATAGATATACCGGCTTGAGGAAAGAGAATTCTTGCAAAAAATCCAGAGGAAAATGACAAAAATTTGAACAGCTGAGCTTGCCAAGTCGGAGAGAGAGAGAAGACTTTGAAAAACTTTTAAAAAAGTCAAGAACAGTGTTTTAAAAAATCTAATTCGCAACTTTCAATTGATCGAAAAATACATTCGATCGATCGAATGAGACAGTTATTTGTAAACAAATTAAAGCACTTTTTCGATCAATCGAAAATCAGAATGGATCGATCGAATTGGGCAGAGGCTCACAAAAATTTTGAGAAAAATCACAGTTTTGAAAAACACAAACCTCAGTTTTGAAAAACAACTCCTCAAAGCATTAAATAATGAAAACGAAATGCATGAGTATAAGATGGAATGATTTTTCAAAAAAACCCAAATTTAATCCCAGTTTCTCCAAAGAAAATTTTAGCCATTCTCTTTTTAAATTCGCAAGCAAAAAAAATTGTTTTGCATAATTCTCAAAATATCTTCAAACTTGGTTGGTCAAACCAAAAACATACACAATAACATGTACAAAGTTTAGCAAAGAGTAACTTGTGTAGTGTGTGTAACTAGCAAAAACTTTGAGAAACATGTGAGGTGATATGTGAATAGTAATCAATCACAAAGTCTACACAATCCATCACATAAAATTTAAAAGAGACTATCACCTAAAGAGTTACATCATATAACTCTCACATCTCCTAGAACAAAAGCTTGCAATCATGTAAGTTTCTTGTATTTTTGCCTCTTTTTTTTTTTTTTTATGTGAGATGGCGACAAGCCTTATAGTACACACCAATTTTATTTATGTGAGATGGCATCAAGCCTAATAGTACACACCAATTTTAAGCATTAAGCAATTAAGCCAAGGCATCACCTTATGTTTTTTTTGTGCATGTGCTACACTTTCTCGAGCACAAAATTTTATGATATGCACTAAGGTGTTCATGATTGGCTAGTGAACAGTGGTGAGATGGTTATTGATGCCTTTCTCAAAAGGACCAAGTCCGTTAGGTAAATAACATGTGACATCAAGATTAAGACAAAATGATAAACACCATAAACATCTTTTCCACACAACATGTACTACAAAGCTTCAACTAGTCAAGTGCAATAAATAAGCTCATCAAAGCTAAACAAGGTACATAGGACATTATATGTGTAAATAAATTGACCAACCTTGTTTTCAAAAACCAAGAAAACAATGTCAAACACATTTTTGCTTTCTCCTTTTCTCCTTTTTTTTTTTTTTTTGAAAGAGAAAACAAATAAATCCTAGAATGAAATGCATGAATGTAATGCAAAGCAAGTCCTAGAAAAAAAAAAAAAAAACAGAAACACAAGAAACCAAAGAACAATGATCACAGAGGAATGAGCAATGAAGCACAAGGACCATGTCAGAAAGACTCAATTAGGTCGAGTCCTTTGCATCCAAAACCTTTTAGATGTACCATGAGCATTGGAGTTCTTATTCACATTCGCATGATTTCCAACTCTAGAATTGGAATAAAGGTTCAAAGCCTTTACCAATTCACCAATAAGTGCCAGAGGATCTTGTGCTTGAGGCACAGGCACCTTTGATTTAGTTGCTCTCTTAGCAGCTTGAAACTTGTAACAGTTAGGACGAATGTGTCCAGACTTTCCACAGTAATGACAAAGCCAAACAGGTTTACCATGCATCTTGTCCTTAGAAAGGGTAGGTTTAGTTTCTCTCAGATCAACCCTAATCTTCTTAGGAGGTGAAACTTCTACAGGTTTGACTAACTCACTCACAGGTGGTTTGACAGTTTCACTCATAACCTCACTCACAGAAGGTTTAGAAGAAGATGAAGGAACAAAGTTCGTGGAATGTGGAGTAGACACAGAGATGCTTTCAACATATCCTATCCCAGATTTATCAGAATGATACTTTTGAACATTCAGCATGTGATCAAGTTTAGAACTAGCAGTTCTAGCAACAGATAAATCATGTTTTAAAGTTTTAACTTTATCAAGTAAAAGCATGTTATCAGATTTCACATGGTTCAAAGGATCATTAACATCAAATAATTTAACAAGAAAAATTTTCTTTTCAAGCTCAAAAGAATCAATTTTCTTTAGGCCAAGTTCAACATTCATAGCATCCTTTGCAGCAACTTTGCAAAGTTTATTATAGGCCTCTTGAAGATTTGCATCCTCAGAGAGTTCCCCATCAGAAGGGTTCTCCTCAACAGATATGCTTTCATTGACAACTATAGTAGCAGTGAAAGCAATGAAGTTTCCATCCTCGTCACATTCAGACTCATCATCAGAAACCTCATTATCACTAAGGGTTACAGTTATAGTTTTATCCTTATTTCTCAAGAATGTAGGACATTCAGATTTAACATGACCATACCCTTAACAACCAAAACACTGAGCACCCAAAGAATTGTTTGAAGATTAACCTACTTTTTCTCTAGGTTTTTCAAAGTTATTAACCTTAGTGGGATCATTCTTCCTAAAGTTTCTAGGTTCAGCAGTGTTTGTACCTCTTGCCCTTCTATTTGTATTTCTCAGAAAGTTTCTAAAATTTTTGGCAAGGTAAGCTATCTCTGTAGTAGAGAGCTCATCATCAAATCCACCAGCCTCAACATCATCAACAGACTTAAGAGCCATTGATTTGGATTTGTTTGTTTTGGGTAAGTTAGACTCATATGACTAAAGAGATCCTACAAGCTCATCAACAGGGATGGAGTCCACATCCTTACTCTCAGTAATGGTAGTCACTTTGGGTCTAAAGTCTTCAGTTAATGATCTAAGTATCTTCCTAACAATTTTAGGTTGATCATAGATTTCACTCAAATTAAAAGCAGAATTAATAATATCATTCAGTTTGGCATAAAATTCATCAAAGGATTCATCATCAGACATCCTAATGCTCTCAAACCTAGAAGTTAATTGCTGCAGTTTGTTTATCTTAACTGCCTTTCTGCCTTCATGCATAGTTTGGAGGATTTTCCAAGCAGTATGAGCAACCTCAACATTAGAGATCCTCTTAAATTCCTCCATAGAAACAGCATTGAAGATGGCATTCATAGCTTTGCTATTGAAGCCAGCTGCTTCTTTTTCAGAAGTTTACCACTCCCTCACAAGAGTAGTGGGCTTCTCCCATCCATACTCAACGGAATTCCAAACTCTCTCATCAATGGATTTCAGGAATGCTTTCATCCTTACTTTCCAATAAGCACAGTTATTCACATCAAAGTGAGAAGGAACAACAAGAGAGTGTCCATGCTCCATGACAACAGGGGTCAAGGAACAGCTCAGAGATCAAAAAATCTCAAACTAAAGAGCTACTTACTCTGATACCACTTGATGGGTTATTTAGACCCCTTAACACACAACCAGATTGAGTAGCCTAGTTAATTAGCCAAGTTGTTACTTAGTCAAATTAAACAATTCTATGTTAAAACAATCAAACAATCATATCAAGAATATATAGTAGCGGAATAATAAATAACACAAGATATGATCACCCAGGAAAACCAAACCAGTAAAAAACCTGGGGAGGATTTTACCCACCAATCCTCAAGGCAAAATTGAATTCACTATGAAAGAATCTAAGTTCATACAAAAGGACTTACAAGCTTCCCGCTCGACTTCCTAATGTTACCTACCAGTAGAACTTACTGACACGACCCCGTGCAAGCTCTGAATCCATGGACTCCTTCTTTCTTGAATTCTTCAATCAGCTACAAGCACCCACGCTTGATATTCTTTAAGCTTCAATGGTAGCAACCAAGTTAATCATCAAGATGTTGAAGTAATCTCAGTCTTGAAAACCCTAAGCTTTGTGTAAAGGAAAGCTCCTCTAGATCTCACAAGAGATTTACACAAAACAGCAATGTATGAGCAACAATACAACTAGAGCCAACTCTAAAAACATGGCTAGGGTTTTGCCTTATATACCTAGGGCAAAAACATAAAACCCTAAACATTTAATGAGTTAGGGCTGAGTTGGAAAAACTGCAGAAAACGCAATCTGGTCGACTTTCGATCGATCGAATCTATTCTTCGATCGATCGAGCCAAACCGAAATGCCCCAATGCATCTACAGTTTCTCGATTCCAACTTTACAATAATTAAACAACTTTGAGCACACTTTAACAAGACTAAACAGATTGTTTTGATCATGGTTTGCCAATATTACAAATTAGAGTTCTAAATACATAAATTCCTAAACCTTTAGAACCTAACAGAAATTATACAACAAAAATATATTAATGAAAACAGTCATAATAATGTTCAATCGAAAAGAAATTTCAGCGAGACTTAAATACAAAAACTTAATTAGTGATTTTGCATCTCAAAAATCAAGAAAAATATATTTTAAATAAAAGGTTAAAAATTAGATAAATATTTTTTAATCAATATTAAAGTGGAAGGCCCACGTAAGCCTTAGGCTCCAAAATTTGTTGAGCCAGCCCTAGAAGCATCGGTAGGTCTTGTACCAATCTTCTTAGTTTGTGACAAATATCTTCAAGCAGCATTTTGTATATGTATGTTTACTTTTTTAATTTTTTAATTACTTTTTATCTTTGTAATTCCATGGCCTTTAATAGGAAAACTATTTTTATTTTCAAGATATTTTTGATCACCGGATGCTTTTGAGGAGACAGTTTGATGTGAGTGTTGAGTATGTATTGAAACCACAACAATGCCCTTGTATAGGGTCATTAGTGTAGCCCCAGCGAATACAACGTGCAACTGTTCCGAATATCTTTGCTTGTGAACCATGTTGGGATATGTCTAACTTCTCCATCCTGAATTCAGAAATTAAGCATAAGTTGTAAGTGTTTTAAGAAATATGAGTTATAAGAAAGCCTAGATTAGGATATAAAAGATACAATATGGTCCAAAACCTTATTTTATTAGGATTTTTATTATAAATAGAAAGCCTAGTACAGTTGTTTTACTCTATATTTCATTATTTTATAAATAAAAAGCCTAGTACAATATGAGTTATAAGAAATACGGGTCCAAATCCTTATTTTATTATGATTTTTATTATAAATAGAAAGCCTAGTACAGTTGTTTTACATACAATAATTCTATATTTCTCTCTTATTTAAAAGTCTTTTGCCAATGCATATATATGTTGATTATGGCACGTTTGGTTTATTGTAATAGATTTTGTAATGAAATGGTTATTCATGTGGGACAGCCATTTGAATATTTGATTGCATCTTCGCTACAAGGAATAATTGGCTTAGTATTATGGCAAATAAGTTGATCTTGATATAATTTTTAGAAGATTATGTTGACTACGTGTACAAAATTAATTTGAGATAATAAGCAAAAGATTGGCTTTGGTATTGATATTGTTGGTAATCTAGTACTGGTTAAGGCTTGTTTATCTTAAGTTGGACTTATTGCGAAAAAAGAAAAAAAAGATATATTTCATGGACAATGAATCAATTCATGGTAATTTCATTAAATTCCTATTCTTACTTAGTTGCCTATATGGGTTTTCATGGTGTAATTAAAATGAAAGCCTACATCTTGTCAATGAAATAATTTTGAATTCTTTATCCACAAATGAAAAATAGTTTGTTGAGTACCAAAATTTGACAAGAAAGTCCATTTCATGAAAAGCAAAGAAAGACCATGGGCCTTAATAAAAGAATGCCCAACTTGTGAAGTTAAGGACCATGAAGGCCCAAAGACCTAAAAAGAAGGAAAAAGAAAGAAAAAGAAAAAATAGAAGAGGACTCAGACTTAGCCTATGAGTGGGATCTACATCACCCAAGAAGCGGATCCTTTGAGAGAAAGCCTAGGAGATCTTGAGAAGGATGTGAACGGCTTAAAAGATCCTAAGAAGGATGTGGGCAACCTAGAAGATAGAATAAACCACTCATATGTAACCTTGATAGAAGGAAAGATTTGTTAGATGTCTTGTTGAAATCAAGAGGCAGAAAGAAGTGAAAGGTACGAGTGGTATCCTCGGGTTTAGTACCTGATATAGGAACTGAGGGATTTCGGTCACCCATTACATTGAATATCCCACATATTCCTTTGACTTTCCAGGAAGACATCTTCCATTTTGTAGCTAAAGCCAAATACTTTTTTGAGCTATAATTTCCAAACTGAGCTATAATTTCCAAACTAAGCTAAAACTCTGCCCAAGGAACTCCTTTAGATTCTGTCAGATGACATGGTTTTACCTAACAGACCGAGTAGATCCTCGCCTGGGGTACCAGATCATGTCCACTATAAAAGGAACACCAAAACATAATAGAGGGGTCAGTTTGGGGGAAAAGGGGAAGAGTTCCAAAAATTCAAACTGATAATTTTGAGAATTCGAAGAGTTCAGCACAAGAGAGGGGAGGAAGAAAGAATAAAATAAGAGAGCCAAGGAAGAGGACTTCATCCCATATCCTTGAAACCCTTCAAAATATCATTTAGACTCCAAATAAACATATACAAAAGTATGCACACATCAGATATCACTCTTTCCCACAAAATCCTCCTCACACTAACTATCTTGGAAGGAAATATCCAAGCAAAGCTACTTGGACTTGAGTTCCGAATCCCACAAGTCTTGTGCCAAAGCACTAAGTCTATGAGAATTGGGCTAGGATCCTCATGGCTAACTCAATTTAATGAAGATCATTTACATATATGTATATGCTTTAGAATGTATATCCTAACCTAAGGAACTAATAATTGCTTGAGGATATTTGTATTATATAGTTGTTCTTATGCAAGACCTACAGAGATAAAGGGAAATGACAAAAATTCATTGCATAGTGAGCAGAGAAAGATCCTATGATTCAAGGAACTAGCGTTTTGGGTTTCTTGGACTAAAGACCTAGTACCTTTCAGAACCATAACATCACGCTCGGGAAACCACAAACCCACGTCCGGGAGCCACTGGTGGAAGAACTAGTGTAACACTTTTCCAAGGAACCATCATGGAGGAAGTAAGTGAAGGAACTCTTTTAAATGTTCACACAATAAAAGATAAGTCTTAAATACTTTATTTTAATCACACTCTCATTGTGAATATTATGAATAATGTTATTTTACTCATTTTGTAAGGACAAAAGGTCATTTTAAGACATTAAAACACTTACAATGACATTTTATTGCTTAGGAGGAAATCACATTTTTCCCTTGAGGAGCTCTATGTGACTTGCACACAAACCGGTTCATATAATGACCCCAATAGGCTATAGAGAACCAGACCCAATCCAACCAACAAATCAATCATCTATCCTTGGAGGCCCAGGACCCTTTGTCATCAGTAGACCTTGGTACCATCCAAAAAAAAAAAAAAAGGAACCCACATAGTTGAAGCCTTATAAATAGACAGTATTGTTAAAAGTGTGATGATGGCTTTAGCTTAAGTGTTCCTCCTGTATAGAAGGGGAGAAGATGCCTAGAAGAATGTGAAGTGAATTTCATCAAAGAGTAAATAGTCTGTTAATTATTTTGGGGTTAAAAGATATCTATGTGTGTTAACTAAGAATTGATCTATTATTTGAATGAGAGAGCAATTTAATATGAAATATTTGATTATCTTTTTAATTATGGATTATAGTATGCTCACTAAAACATGATACAAGGTCCAAATAGGCTAAAAAATTATAGACTTAAATGGCTATCCAAGCCTCTAAGACTTGCAAAGTTTGAATCCCCTTAAATCCAAGTAAATACTAGAGGCTGTTTATGGGATACTGAGAGGTATTTTCCTATTTCTTTTGAATTTTGACAGAGTTTTCTCAATAATTTTGTTATGATTCCACTACTGCTGAATGCCCCTTTGATGTTGGTTGCATACCTCTTTTATAGTGTCATGGTAGGATTCAAAGGTACCACAAATTTCTCTCTTTTGCTCCCCTAGGAATCAAAGCTCGTGCTGTGCCCGTTACTCAAATGGTAGGTTCTTTCCTCATTCCTTATAATTTTCTTCTTTTGGTCCTATTTCCTTGAAAGTCCTTCGCTGACTTTCCATTCGGTGGTGCTCCTAGGTAACCGACCTTCAATCTCCCTTCTTTCAATGCTTCCACGCCTTTACCCTTTGTCATTTTTCCAAAGTGAGCCAAATCCTTCCTTGCCAAGTCGAAGGTCTTCCCTGCTACTTCCCCTTATGTTTCATCTTTCTAGGTTCCCCGAAGTGCTAGCCTTTTTCTCACGATTTGTTGCTTTCCAAGCCCTCTAGTTCTTTGCTGCATCACTAAGCGCTTGAGGAGGACATATCTATCCTTCGCTTACTATGCTTTTTTGATTCCCCCTTTTCGAGCTGTCTCAATCTCGCTCTGGCTGTGTTGCATGTCTTAGGGATCCCTGGCTCTTGGCGGTCTCTGGGATCCTGGCCCAGTTTCTTTCTTCCTTCCTTTTTTTTTTTTCGTCTTCTGATCTTGGTAGGCTGGGCCTTTGTTTCATTGGCTCTAAAACCTGCTCCTTCATGGATCTTGGGCTTCAAATCTTTGAGCCTTATATTTTGATTTTTTGAACCTCAACATTTAGCCCCCCGAACTCGTGGGTTGCTTGCAGCCCACGGTAAGTAATTTTGAGTTTTAGTTCCTGTAGGACTTTTTTCCTCATTATTTTAATCTTTTCTCGAGGTTCCCCCCTTTTCCTTCCTTCAAGATCCTGACTTCCCATTGTCATTGGTTATCCCCGTCTCCTTTGCCTGTTGTGCTTCTTTCTTTTATAACTTCTCCCTTTTGCACAAGACGTGGCAATTAATATTGGAGTGACTTTCCCCGCTCACTTCTCACGTTCCCCGTAACTCTCATTAATAATGGCTAGTAACTTTCTTTGAATTTTTGCAACTGGCGCGCCTTCCCATATATTGTCTTCTCCAACTGCTCTTTGCACTATTATCCAGGTCAATTCATATTCTCCTTTTACTTCCTTGAGCCTTAAATTCTAAGCTTATCTTCTCCCTTAAATTCAGTCTGCTTCCTTTGCTTTCCTTCTTGTTTCCTTGATTTGTCTACTTCCTAACACTTACCGCCTAGATGGCTTCCTCTTCTTTAAGCAAAAGGAGGAAGCGTACTCCCAGCCCTTCAGAGGGCGAGGGTTCCTCTAGTTCTGTGCAAGGTGAGTCACATGGGGTTTACAAAGTGCCCTGCCTTCCCCTTACGGGACCTCTGGTACACCCCCGTCTATTCTTTCCTCAGGTGTCCCACGGTGAGGCCCCTTCATCCCCTCACGCCTAGGTATTCTCCAGCCAGGCTAGTTTTGCCAGTTCTGCTCAATTTCCGAATCTAAGAGAGATTTTAGATCTCTAGATCAGACAGGGATCTTGAGAGGTGGCCCCTATATTCTTTGATTTCGTTCCTGGAGGATTCAAGGTTGGCCCATTTGGGTAGATGGGAACTTTCTGATGAAGAGTTTGTGGGTCACCTGAAGCATGCCGGGATCTTGAAGGTTTTCAGGATGCTAAGGGCCTCAAGCATTTGGTACACCATTGGTGCCCTTCTCTTCACTTCTTTTCCGTTAGGGTGCTCACGATCACCTTGGAGGATGTGGTGAACAACTTTCTTCTCCCAGTGTTCGGAGATGAGAACCCTTTTGATATCAGTCTTTCCAACGAGGATCTCAAGGTGGAAGACAAATTATTTAGCCATTTTAGTGGGCGTACTGCTTCTCTTGGTGAGAAACCGGCCAGGATGGGTAGATGGGTTATGACTCTTTCACAAGAGAAAGACAAGGAAGTCAGGCGAGCTAGTTTCCTGGCACTTTGGCTTAGTAAATTCTTGTTTAGTGAATTCCCTAGGTTCGGGGTTAAGTTCGCCTTCTTCCCTTTGGCAATTAGGATGGCCCAGGGTACTCAGTATCCTCTAGTCCTCATGTTCTTAGGTCACGTTTATTCTCAACTGGATTAGCTTCATGGAGACGAAGTTGAAGGCGATTCTTGTTGTAACCAAAGTGTAGAAATTTGAAGTATGTGAAAGATAAGTTCCAAGGATCCCCTGATGTAATTAAAGGTCTATGTGGTAGTTTAACTAATAGCCATCCAATTATTTTTCGTTAGGCCAGTCTAAAAGGTGGTAGTCTAAATCTGGTTGAGCTTTTTGACTAGGCTTGACTAGGCAGGGCACTTAAGATGGCGCTCTCCCCAGGAGTTCAGCCCTGGGTTTGCTTGTGACTCTACATTAGGTTCTTTCCTCACTTCCTTAGAGAGTACATTCGATCTGTGCTATGGTGATGAAGGCAATTTAGCCTACTTAGCTTGTGTTAGTCCTTCTTGGCTTTCAGTGCCCTCTTCAAGTGGCCCTAGATACATGCATTACTCAGTACACTGGGTACTCCGGCAATTTGGCTTTGATCAAGACATCCTTCCAGTGTTCAAGGACGCAGTGCCTTCTCTCCTTTCTTTGGACCCATTCCTTAGGCTTCAGGCCTTCTCCTACTGGTCGCGAAGAAGTCCTCAGTTTGTAGTTCCTAACTCCCAGAGGGGATTCTTTGCTTCTAATGGTTTTGCTTGTTATTGGAGACGAGTATAGAAGTCCTTTGTTAATTATGTTAGCTCTAGCAAGGTTGAGAGAATTCCCAATCTTGATATTCATTCTGCTCCTATTGCTAACAGGCATCTATCCCTTCCCACTGCTGGCATCGTATCTGCTGCTATAAGCAGCAAGACAGGGTATATGGAATGGCATGCCTCTAGGGGTGGTTGGGTGTGTTATGCCTAGGATTTTCCAAAACCTTATTGTTGGCATTTCTTCTGGTGTGCCCCTTAGAAGAGGGGCAGTAGAGGCTATTAGTGCTGCCATTCCTGTTGACAAAGGTAAAGAAAAGAGAATAAAGCAAGAAAAGGTTAGGCAATTTGAGCCTGAAGAGGATGTTGAGGGTACTGAGGCTAGTCCTGAGGCCAAGAAGAAAAAGACTCCAAAATCTCGGAAGTAATTAGTGATTTTTGAGGAACCCGAGGGAGTGAGCTCCCCTGTAGAGGGAAAGGAAGTTGGGCATCCTTTAATCCCGAAGGCTCGGGTGAAGACTAAGGTAGAGTCTTCTCTCTCTCAGGTTCCTGTGAATTCTTCAGTCCAAGGTTCTTTGGGATCATTTGATCTTGTACCCCAGTCTCCCTTGGGACACTCTGGGCATACCAGTAGTAAACAAAAGATCATTAGAGACTCTATAGAAAGAGAGAGAAGGGCAAGGCCTCTTTTCTTCTTCACTCAGTAGTTTATTACCGTTGTTGCGATGTCTTTCCTTTTCTCTTTTAGCTAATGAGTGACTATTTCTTCCCTGCAGTCCAAGCACAAGTCAGACCCCAAGAAAGACAAGAGTCAATCGTCTGGAGATGATGTGGTATGGATTTCTTCATGCCTTTCCCTGTTTGTGCTCACCCCTTCTTGGCACTGTGTACTTATATATATATATATATATATTGGTAGGTGGAGGTATCTCCTCCCACAATTGGTAGGACTTTGGAGGAAGAAATGGTTACTGCTTCTTCTGCTGGTTTCCCCAACTTGGGAGAGGAAGCCCTCGATGGTGGTGTAACTAAGGAAACTGGGTAGCCAATGCAAGGTGTCCAATCTACTCTGTCTACTGTTCCCTTAGCTACTCAGGATCCTAAAGCTTCTCAGCCCACTGTTTCCCAAGATCCCTAGCTTGGGGAGACTTTCAGTCCCATTAGAACTGTGTAACCTGATCCTATGTTAAGCAAAGAACCCTTTGGGGGCGCATCTCCCTCTATACAAGCAAGTGAGTCCCCATTCTTCTCTTTTAAAAAACACTTAGCCTTGTCTTTATTCTTCTCTTCTTCTTCTTTTTTTAGATTTCCCTTATCTTTCCTTTTAGGTCAAACTAGCGTTCGATCTGCCCCTGAGGCTGCTTCTTTGGAATAAGAGGGTTCTGAATGTGCCTGTTGTTCTCCTTTTATTGTGCTTCCTCCTTTTTCTCCTTTTCTGTGCTTTTCCCTTGCCCTTTCTTCCTATGGCGAAGCCCCCAGTATCCTTTCCTTCCTTTAGTCATTTTGCTAAGGTTTCTTCACTCTTTCTTCAACGTTTTGCGTGTTCTCTTACAGAGTCCACCAAGGAAACAGGAGTGCAAGATGAAAAAGCCCTAACACAGGAAGTCGATACAAGTCCCCCTCATTTTTTTTTTTTTTTACTTTTCTTACTTTACCTTTTCTTTCATGGCTCTTCCCACTTTTTGAACTATGTTTGCTTTTGCATGTGTTGACACAGGTGTTAGAGATTTTGAGTTTATGGTTCCTGAGGTGGCTGTGGGATCTACTCATATTGTTGAATCTCAGGCTGGAACCCCTTAAACTATCCAGTAGGTTGGCAATTCCCTAATCGCTACAAGTAAGGGTGTAGCAATGGGGGAGGCTCCAAGAGTGGTTTCTTCAGATCTTGACTTGGGGCTCCCTGCCTTTCTAGCTCGCTTTGATCTTTTAGAGTTCAATAGTTTCCCTGCAAGCCATTTTCATCACTTTGGGCCTTCCTATGGCAACTTTTTGCTCTTCTCTGTCCCTGTGGAGGGCCTGCCATTGCTGGAGGGGTTGCTCAAGGTCCATGGAGACTTTACCAGTGGTTTTAGGGGAGATGTGTTTCTGGGCAACATTCTAATGGAGCTACTGTGTGCCGTACTGATCTCCCTGAAGAATTCCTCCCTTGACTCCTTATCTAAAGAAAAGTTGTTGGAGTGGAGACGGGTGGTGCAGGATCTTTTAGAAGCAAAGTTCAGACTATCCTTTTGCTGGAGCATTTGCATTCGCTAGCCCACATGTTATTCTAGAGGCAGATTTCCATGAGTATAGATGTTAAGATTGCTGCTGCTAAGGAGGCTCTAGCTCGCGCTCATACGGCTCTGTAGGATTTGAAGGTTAAAAGGCAGAGGGTTCTCTCTTCTTCAGCTGTTCCTGCTATTTCTTTCAACAGCTCTTTATTGACCGGCCTCATTCTTTAGCCTTTCCCCTTCTCCCCCTTTTTTTTAGCTAGCTCAGATGTGTATTTTTCAAACAATTCGGGTTGTATAAGCTTCATCTATTGAACACCATTCCTAGCTCATTCTTTGTGATATGGATCTGTATTTGTGTTGCCTTTTTTCTTTTTTTCTTTTTCTTTTTTTTTTCTTTTTTTATTTTTATTTTCTTTTTATTTTTTTTAAGGCCGGTCCTAGCTTTTAACAACATGTGGATCTTTTTCTTTTTGTATACTATCTCTTTATTTTTTCCTTTTTTTTTTTCTTTTTTGCAAACCCCCCTCAAATTTGCCAATATTTGGACTTTGCAATATTTAATTTAACAATAACTTAAAGGGAATAAAGAGATTTCATTAAATTAAAGCACAATTACTTTTTGAGGAATACAAAAAAGTTATCAAAGATAGTAAGGATCACAAAATGACCTTCTACCCTGGGTTCTTGAACAGAATTACTTAAACAAAAATTTATAACAAAAGCAAAGAATGATGAAACACTTAGTAGGTTGGGGGGTTAGCAAAAGGGTCCTGATATATTGAGGTCTCTCAATTTCTATGCATTGTACTGTTTTAACCACTTCTCGTTTATGGGATCTTCTAAGATTGTCCCATCTTCCTTTGAGAGGTTGTAATACCTATTACTGTAGGCTTCTCTGATGACATAGGGTCCTACTACTTTGGGCCAAATTTGGAGGGTTCTAGGAGGTTTCTTCTTACATGTTCTGCTGCTCTCAATACCAACTGTCCCTCAATGAAAGTCCTTGGGTGTACTGCCTGTGCATATGCCTTAGCCATCCTTTACTGGTACCTCAGGCTTCTCCTTCTAGCCACTTCCCTTTCTTCCTCTAACCCCTCCAGATCTGCCAACCTCCTTTCATTGTTTGCTTCCTCGGTGTTCTCCTAGTTTTTTTAAAGCACTACTCTTGGTGTGGGGACTACTAATTCTACAGGACTAATGGCTTTTGTCCCATAAACTAGGGAGAATGGTGAAAATCCTGTGGCTGTTTTCACAGAGCTGCTACATACCCAGAGTACATCTATCAAATGGTCACTCCATTTTCCCCCATATTCATGTTTCATCTTCTTAAGGATCTTCAGCATCACCCTATCAGTGGCTTCAGCCGCCATTTCCTTGTGGGTAGTATGGTGTAGACCTTCCATGCTTGATGTAATATGCTTCAGTTAGGTTCTTCATGTCTTTGTTTATGAACGGGGTCCCATTGTCACTGATTAGCCTCTTGGGGATCCCGAACCTTGTGATGATGTGCTCTCGAATGAAGTTTGCCACATCTGCTCTAGTGGCTTTTTTAAAGGGATAGCTTCTACCAATTTTGTAAAGTACTCAGTGTCTACTAGAATCCATATGTAACCATTGGAAGGGGGGTTTATAGGCCCTATGAGGTCAAGCCCCCAAGTGTGGAAAGGCTATGGTGTTATCATATCCTGTAGTGCATTTGGGTAAGTGTGGATTGCATCTCTAAGAACTTGACAGGCATGGCATGTTTTGACTAGTTCCTCGGAGTCTTTTTTCATTGTTGGCCAATAGTACCCTAATAGTATCAATTGCTTGTAGAGTCTTCTTTTTCTTTGGTGACTTCCACAATCACCGGAATGGACTTCCCTAACTACCTCTCTGGCTTCCTTTGGCCCCAGGCATCTTTGGGGATCCCTGCTATACCCTTTTTTGAATAGGATCCCATTCTGCAAGAAGTACCTGACTATGAGTTTCTTGAGCTGGTGGGCTAATGTCCTGTCAATTGGTAGGATCCTTTGAGCCAAGTACTCCATCAATGGAGTTCTCCAATCTTCTGTAACAAATACAGCATAGCTTTCTTCCTTGTCCATTGAAAACTGACATTTTTGGCACTTCTCCTATATAGTCGCTGCCTTTTTGTTCATTCTTGGCCAATAGTACCCTATGCGCTGCATCCTTTTGTATAGACTGATCTTTTCTGCAACCCCACAGGCTTGGTTGTGTAGTTCTTCTAATCTCAGCTTTCCTTTCTTCTCATTGATACACCTGGATAGGATCCCTCCTAGCAGCCTCCTGTATAGTTCCCCTTCTATCAGAATTTAGTCCTTCAACTCCTTGATACTTCCTCTAGATCCTGCTTCACTCATTTTTTCTTTGACTTCATTCCTCTAGTTTTGTTGCCTGGGCTCTCCAAGGAACATCCTTTTGAGGGTCCTTATGATAGAATGCTCCTGTTTTCCTATTCTTACTAGGGCATCTTTTCCTTTGAACGGTACTTGGGATCCTAGGGTTGCAAGCGCATCAGCAAACCTGTTCTCACTTTTCTGGGTGTACTCCACGCTAAAGGTTTGAAATTCCTACTCCAGCCTTTGCGTTCAAGTCCTGTAAGCTGCCAAACTCTGCTCTCTTAGTGCAAAGTCACCTTTCACCTGGGAAACCACAAGATTGGAGTCTTCTAGAACTTTCATATGCTTTACTCCTATGCTGAGGGCTATGGTTAACCCAATCAAGTATGCTTCGTATTCAAATACATTATTTGAACAGGAAAACCCAAGCTTAAAAGATAGGGGTATGGTGTCCCCATCTTCACAGCTAAGTACAATTCCTGGTCCATTTGAAATAGTTGTTGTTGATCCATCAAATCTCATTGTCCACTTCTTTCCCAGGATTTCTACTACTGCCACTTCCCCTGGGATTTCTTCGCTTAGTAAGCACTCTTCCTCCCCTAGAAACTGGGCTAACAGATCTGCTATGGCTTGACTTTTGACAGCCTTAGGGGTCTTGAGGCCTATATCATATTGGGAGAGAAAGACCAACCACTGTGCTATCCTTCCTATCAAGAGGGGTTGATGTAGGAGTGCTTTTATGAGGTACGACTTAGTCACTAAAAGGATTTGATGAGATGAGAAATATCGCTTTAGCCTTTGGGATGCGTAGATGACTACTAGGCAAGCTCTTTCTATCCTAGGGTACCTGGTCTTAGCATCCTTAAATGATCTGTTTACATAGTAAATGGGTTGCTCATTCCTATCATCATCCTCTTGTGCTAGCAAGGCTCCTATCGTTTGGGAGTTTGATGCCAAATATAGCAACAAGGGTCGCCCACGTACTAGTGCTTAGAGTGTGGGAAGGCGATTCATGATCTGCTGGATCCTTTGGAAGGCTTCTTGCTGCTCAATTTCCCAGGTGAATTTAGCTCCTTTTTTTCAATAGTCTGGATAAACTGCTTGTGACCGAGGCCAATCCTGGCACAAATCTCCTAATGTAGGAAACTTTTCCTAGGAAGCTCTTGAGCTCCCTTACTGTTGTAGGCCTTTTCATCGTTGCAATGACTATGGATTTAGCTGAATCTACACTTATTCCTCTATGATGTACCAGGAACCTAAGAAATTTTCCAGCAGATACCTCGAAAGCACACTTCATGGGGTTCATACGCAATTTGTACTTCCTGCACCTTTTAAAAACTTGTTCAAGTGTCTGAAAGTGCTTTGCTTTAGTCTTCGATTTTACCACAATATCATCCACATAGTCCTCCATTTCTTTATGCATCATGTCATGGAAGATTGCTGTCATGGTTTGCTGGTACGTGGCTCCTGCATTTTTAAGGCCAAAGGGCATCACAATATAATAAAAATTCCCAATTGGGGTTTTGAATGCTGTTTTCTCCCCATCTTTGGTAGCCATGCGAATTTGGTTGTACTCACTATACCTATCTATGAATAAAAACATAGAAATTCATGCAGCTGAATCCACAAGGAGGTCAATATTAGGCAGAGGAAACTCATCTTTTGGATATGCCTTGTTCAGGTTGCGAAAGTCCACATAGCAACAGATTTGGCCGTTCTTTTTCTTCACAGGTACTATGTTGGAAAGCCACTTGGGATGTTGAATGGGCTTGATAAAACTAGTTGCTAGTAGCTTCTTGACTTCTCGAATTATCTGAGTTTCTACATCAGTGTGAAAGACCCTGGCTGGTTGGATTACTAGCTTGACTCCTGGGTCCACGTTGAGAACATAGACCACCAGCCTTGGATCCAGACCAAGCATTTCATCATAGGTCCATGCGAACACATCCATGTATTCCTTGAGCAAGGCCACTAATTACTCCTTTTCTTGTGTTGTTAACTGACTACTAATGAAGACAGGCTTCTGGGATTCTAGCTCAGCCCCCAAGTTTATTTTCTTTAATTCTTTCTCAGGTTGAATTTGCATCTCTTTAACTGGTTCCTCTGAGACTTCTTCTTAAGCCACCATACGTCTTGGTGGTCCGGGACCCTCTTGCATGTTGCATTCAGGCCCCTCGCACCTTCATAAGCGATAAATCAACCTTCCTCCGGGTTCTCGCACTATTACACATTCCTGGGATCCTGAAGTACTAGGCTCCCTTTTTTGCCTTTTTCTCTCTAAGAGGTTTCTTAAGTCGTGGGTAGCCCCTCTCTCTTCTTCTCCCAAGATAGATGCTCTTGGGGTCCCTGGCCTGGGACTCTCATTGTCTGGTTCTAATTCATCATAGAATGTTGTTTCCACAAAGTTTACTTCCCCTTGGTTGAAAGGGTTATGGTTGGCAGGGATCCTTTCGGGCCTCCTATTCAACCTCCCTTTAACACATTGATGGTACATGGATGGTATAAGGCGGTGCTTATGGAGCCATGGGCGATCCAGCAGTATATGGTAGGACACCTCTGAGTTGATTACATGAAATCTGGTCAGGGCTACTATTGGCCCCACTCTTAAGGCCAGCTGTACATATCTCTCAGTTGATTCTGCTGATCCTCCAAATCTTGTTATCTCTATGGGAGCCCCTAGAATCCTCCTACCGGTCAAGCCCACGGTTTCCAGGGTACTTAGTGCTATAAGGTTGAGTGATGCCCCTGTGTCTACTAGTGCTCTTTTGACCTGGACACCATTTATAGTGGCCATTAGAAAAAGGGGTCTACGGTGTTCTAGATGCTCAACCTCCATTTCTTCGTCAATGAAGGTTATTGCATTGGTTGTTTCTAGGTAAGCTCGACTAGCATGGGATTCCGTTGTGAAACATTCCATCCCTGAATCTGCTGCTATACTCATGAGGGACTCCATGGCCACCTTTCTTGCTTTTGGCTCGAATCCCAACTGGTTAAATAGTGACCTGAACTTAAGGTTCTTCTGGAGAGTTCTGATTGTGTTTAGGTGGAAGGATCCTTCAGATTCCTCTGCTTCTACTGGGTTCCTATGGATCACCACAGCCACCACCCCTTTTCCATTGTGGTTAGGTAGGGGATTCCTTTACACTTCGGGTTCTTTCTAAGTGAGATCCCTTCCCTGAGTTTCTTGTGAAAGAGCCTGCGAAGGGTCCAGCAATCCTTGGTGGAGTGCTTGATGTAGTTGTGAGCCCTGTAGAACAAAGGATTCTTTCTCTCTTCCTCAGTTGGAGGCCTGGACATAGTGAATGGCCTAACAACTCCATCTTCAATCCATTTGTCCAGGACATGGTTCAATTCCTCTGCAATATACAAAATTACTGGTGGTTCCTCGAACACTTTCCCTTCAGGTTTCTTCCTTTTCTCTCCTCTCGATGCTGTCATGGCCTGGGGTATTGGCACTTTCTTCGTCCTTATAGTCTGTGCTATCCTTCTGGTTCTTTGTAGCAGGTTAGCAAACTGAGTGATGCATAAATTTTCAAGGTTGAGCATGTAATCAAAGAGCATGTTGGATATGCAGGTCTCCACGAGCTCCTTTTCCTCGTGGTCTCCATAATAGTCTAGAGAAATATCTTCAAATCTTTTGATGAACTGCACAGGATCCTCTCCAGGCCTTTGCCTTACCATTTGAAGGCTTTGGAAGGTGACCTTATCTTCACCGGGATAATATTTTGCACAGAACCTCTCCATCATTTCATCCCAGGTCTTAATGGACCAGGCTTCAGCGTGGCGTACCAAGTATATATGCTCTATCTACCAGAGACTTGGCAAACTCCCTTAGGCACAGTTCTCTGTCTCCTGTGTAGGGGCCCATTGTGTGAATAAACCTACTTACATGCTCCACAGCACTCCTATTCCTTCCATCAAGAGGATGGAACTTCGGGGGTTCGTATCCTTTGGGATATAGCTTGCTGAAGAGTTTTGGTGGGAATGGGGGATCCTGAGAAAATTACTTAGGGATCCCCAAGAGTTTTTCCCTTTCCTGCTCTAAAAGAGCACTAACATCTGCCAATGTCAGGTATTGGGGGTTGCCAGCTCCTCCTATTGTTGACCCTCCCTTTGGTTGAGCTCTGTCCTAGTTGATCACAGAGGGGGCATTGTCCCTGATTTCCTGCATCCTACCCTTTTTGAGAAGGCGAATTTCTTGCTGCAAATCTTTCAACATTTCCGCCACTTGAGCCACAGAGTCTGGTTCCTGCCTTGCGTGCCCTTAGCTTGATACCACTTCCTGTTCTACCAGAGGCACCTCATTCCTCTGTCTGGAAGCTACTTCATTCTCTCCTACGGGCTTAGAGGCCGCAGGTGGCACATTGGTACCTTTGCTGTTTTTTTTCCTTGGAGCCATGCTTCCGTGAAGGGATTGCTTTTTCCCTTTCCTTTACCCAGTCCCCAGTGAAGTCGCCAAAACGTGGAGGTTAATTTTTGATGGTATCCTGGCCCAAGCTTAAGCAAGGACCCTAGACCCTCTTGGTATAGTTTGAAGGGACTGGGCTTGGTTCACTGCAACTAAATGGGCTGTTTACGAACCAGGTTATGTGTAGAGCAAAGATCCTACAACACGTATACACTGGCAAGCAAGAATATATGTATTGAACAAAAAGAAAAATAGCAAAAAAAAGACAGTGTAATGTAAAATAAAAGGCACACAGACTAGTAGGGATCCCCAAGTTAATATGACATATTTGATTATCCTTTTAATTATGGATTACAGTATGCTCACTAAAACATGATATAAGGTCCAAATAAGCTCAAAAATTACAGACTTAGATGGCTATCCAAGCCTCTAAAACTTGCAAAGTTTGAATCCCTTTGAATCCAAGTAAATACTAGTGGCTGTTTATGGGATACCAAGAGGTATTTTCCTATTTTTTCTGCATTTTGACAGAGATTTCTCAAATGATTCCGTTATGATTCCACTATTACTAAATGCCCCTTTGATGTTGGTTGCCTACCCCTTTTATAGTGTCATGGTAGGATTCTATGGTACCACCAATTTCTCTTTTTTGCTCCCCTAGGCATCAAAGCTCATGCTATGCTCGTTACTCAGATGGTGGGTTCTTTCCTCATTCCTTATAATTTTCACCTTTTGGTGTTGTTTCCGTGAATGTCCTTCGCTGACTTTCCATTTGGTGGTGCTCCTAGGTAGCCGACCTTCAATCTCCCTTTTTTCAATGCTTCCACACCTTTATCATTTTCCAAAGTGAGCCAAAAATAGCAAAACAGAATATTCCACGAGTATATCATAGAAAGGCCTTACCCGCGAAATACTCGTGAAAACTAGCCGTCACCATCTGTCATGACTCTTTGCATTCCAGTCATCTGCTGAGCACATGGCTTCACTTCGCGAGAAGTCTTCTTACGAGCTACTCGTGAAAATTCCTTTGATCTTCAATGATGTCTTGAGTTTTCACACTCTCTCTCACACACAACCCATACAAAGAAATCCCACATAAAATATAGGGTACATAAGATTGAACAAAATTACAATCAAATTTGACACGTAATTAAAGGTAACACAAAATAGTTGTTGTAAGGTTGAATTTATTCAGTCATTTTGTTGGCTTTATTTCGTTCTAAATTTGTTTTTAATTCAGTATTTAGAAACTCTGTATTTAGGTGGGAATCGTGTAAGGGTAGTGAGTGAGAGAATGTGAAGAAAAGCTCAAGAGTGTGCACTCAAGAAGAGCCTTGCGATTGGCGCGCAACTGGCAAGTTGCCAAAATGGCACACGTGTGAAGCATGCAGGGGGAGTTGGAGGGTCACGCCAGTTGTTGCACTACAGGACAAAACCTCTAGTCTTGTGAGACAGTTAGCTCGTGACTCAAACTCGTGACTCGTTCTAGTCGCGAGCTCGAGTCGCTAGAATGCATTGTTTAGTTATAATTGACTTTTCGCATTCCTTATACACCCTACTATAAATAGCCTTACACCCATAAAATGTAGACAGCTTCCAGAGAGAATTTTGAGAGAAAAACCCTAGAGAAAAACAAGATTGATTCATCCACGATCTTCATCATTTGATTTTCCAAATTCCTCTACACTCACCCTCTCCATTGACATATCCTTGAAAGGTACATTAGCCAAATCCTTATCTCATCATACCCATATCTGTGAGAAGGTTTTTTGGTGCTTAGGAAGCAGTTCAAAAGGGACCAATTCATTTTGGTTAATGCAATGGGCGATTGCGGGATCTGATAAGCTAGAGAAGACAAGGTTCGGCGTAACCCTATTAGAGCAAGAAGCTTGAAGGGCTTAGGTGCACTGAGTAGATTTGTCTTAGAAGGTCTTCTGCTATTCATGTATTCTAACTTTATTCTCTAGTAGATTATTGACCGCTTGGAGGGCGGCGGAGAGGCTTTTCGCCGAGGACTTCGGTTTCCTCTTCAATAACACATCGCTGTGTTGTCTTTATGTTTGCATCTCTCTTCCTTTAATCTTTGCCTTTTAATTATTGTCGTGGTTGTGATTAATTTCGGTTTAGATTGTTTTACCAATTTTTTTTTAACTAATTTTCATATTCCGTACATACATTGTTTGATTATAAGCTTGTGTTGGTAATTTGTGAATTGGGGGTCTAAACGTTCATAAGTGTTTTACACACTATTTGAATATTTAATTGGTATTAGAGCGGGTACACTTATTGTGGTTTAAATACCTAAGTGTGGTCCTTGATCCCTTATGTTATTTGCCATGGATATTGCTTTATATGCTTCTATGCATGTTTTGGATGTTGATGAATGTAACATACCACGTATTTGTAAAAATTTCTCTATAAGTGTTTATCCTCATAATTGTGATGACATGTTACTTGAATCATTTGTTGTTGTTGATATTCCAAATGACAAGCTTTTGAAGAAAAAGGCTAAGAAGTTTCAAACGAATTTGAGCAAGTTATTTTGTGAAAATGATGATTTGATTGCTAAGCTCAATGAATCCAACAAATTGGTTGAGAAATATAAGAAACTTGTTGAAAATTCTTTTGAAAAGCTAAAAGAGTTTGAATGTTTGAATATGGACTTGGATGCTAAACTTATTTTGTCTAACAAACTTGTTGATGAGCTAAAATGTGAAAATGAATCTCTTAAGATGCATGTTAAGTGTTTAATTACTAAACGTATTGCTAAAAATGATGAAAATATTTGTTACAATCATGTTGTGGTACCCAATTTTGTGCCTATTGTGTATTCTATCTCAAAGGACAAATTGGTGTACATTCCTCCACATAAAAGAAATCAAAAAGTGGAGAGAAAGGCTCTTAAGTCAAAGCCTCCTTTTAGGTCTCAATCTAAGGTTTTGAATGGATCTAAGTTTGTTCCAACTTGCCACCATTGCAGTGTGATCGGTCACATAAGGCCTCAATGCTCAAAGTTGAAGAGAAAACAAAGCCATGTTACTAGATCCCTTCCTAAAAAGTCTAGTAGACCTAAACACATTGTTTGTCACCATTGTGATGCCTTTGGTCATCTAAGACCTTAATGCTCTAAGTTTCATGCTTTTAAAAGAATCAAAAGAAAAAAGAAACTTGAACTTCTTGGAAGTTGTGCTAAAAAGGGTAAATCGGTTTTGAGTGAAAATAGCATGTTGTTAAAGAAAGTTTTTAATGCTCTTAACTCCTTGTCTATATGCATCTCTAGTTCTCGTTATTCTGACCCTCGTCTCACTTCTCATGAGATACTCATTCTAAACAATCGATCCGTTTGGATGAGGAAGGGTTCCTATGGTTGAGCCTTTGCTCTTTTGGTCCTTGATTTAATTCTTTCGATCTTTGTAGGACCCTTCATGCATGAAATGTCATATTTTCATGCATTTTGTGCATCTTGCATTTCTTTGTATGCATTGCTTTTGTTTTGATCTTACTTTTATGTTTTAGTTTTATGTGAGTAAAAATTCAAAACCACATAAAAAGTAAAAAATTAAAAAAAGTTTGATCGTATATGTTTAAGCACATATCACATGTGAGTTTGGCCTAGTACCTTTGTACTTATGGCATAGTGCATTTACGAGCTTAGCTTGTTTTGTATGCATACCTATCTTTGTGGCAAAAATCTTGACATCTATGTGTGACTGTTGTAAATCGATCTTCTATCTTGTCATGAATGATTAGTCAATAGTCTTGATAGTTTTGATACATGTATAGACTTGTGCCTATATATTTTCACACTCTTTTATTTTTTTATTTTTAGAGCTCAACTAATGTTAAATCTCAAAATGAAAAGAGATAATGAGCTGCAAAAGCCGTCAGACATACTAGTATTTGACTAGGAAAAAGGAAAAGTGACTTGTATTGAAAATGTATTATGCCCAAAAGCCAAAGGCTTGTTCATCAAATTGAAATATCAAAAATTTCAGGCATCGATCTCGAAAAGAGATGTAAAGATAATAATAAAAAGATCAAATGTTATGAATTGTGAAGAAGCCAAATGAAAAACTTCAAAGATATGTAATCATTTTCTTGTGAGAGGTCATATATGTTCATTTCTATAATTGAGATAGACCACTTGACTTAGTATTAGCTATGCATGACTTGATTGAATTGATCATTGAAACTTTACTCTAGACTAAGGACTAGTTTATTTGTTCGAACACACACAACACACATGCCTAATGTTCAATGAATGCTTTATTTATTTGTTCGATTGTACTAGTTTAAATGTGATGTGTGTGTGCTCAACTATATATAGATCAATCCAAAAAGATTTTTGATCATTTTATATGTATTTGGAAGTGATTTTTATCATTCTTTGTGTTCATGTTTAGTGCTTATTTTGTTTTTCATAGTTTAAACATGTTTAGTGTTGAAAAACAGGTGTCAGATTTTTTTGCAACTCATTCGCGACTCATGAAAATTTTTGCGACTCATCTTGTGACTCGCCAGTCGAGAGTTCATCCAGAAGCTTTCGCGACTCACTCGTGACTGATTTGCGACTTGTGAAAATTTTCGTGACTCGCCCAGATATAGCTTTTTAAAGAGCTTTTCATAGGAAACCTATTTTAAACCTCTCCCATCCTCTCTTAAACCCCTCTTTCAATATTTTTACATCAAAACCCAATCAATTTGAATGTTTTTCTAATTCCATTAACATCTCTAAGGTATTTTTAAACTCTTTGCATTGATTTAGATCCTTAGATTATGTTTTGAAGAGTTTTGTGCTCTTGGTTGGGATTTTCATCATAAGGGTTGGGAAAACTTAATTTTTGTCAAATTTTTGTACGGGATTGGTTTCTCTTGATGATTTGCTTTGGATGTTGGCCCCTTGTGGCAAAAAGAACATGTATTAAGCGTATATTTCATGATGTTCATGCATTGTTTTACATTGTTGTTCATAGTGTGCACACTAGGTGTTTGATAAAATCCCTCTTAGGCATTTTCTTATTTGGACTCCGATGAGTACCAAACTTTAGGGTTTCTCATGTTTCCTCACTAGGATCATGTTTGGTTTATTGGTTGTGCATTTGACACACCTTGCCCCACATGTGCATTTTCAATGCTTTGGTCATGCATTGTACATAGCCACCTCTTGCACACACCTTTACTACCCTTGTCATGCATTGGTTTATACCTTGTTTCTTCATCCTAGCATGTCATATTTACTTTATGTTTTGTAGCATTTTGTTTTCTTTTTTTATTTGAGCTTCATTTCTCAGTCATCTTGCACTCCTCATGTGTCATTCTCCTTGTTCATACCTTCATCTCTTACCTTCTTTTCTCCTTGACCCTTTGTCTATTCGTGTCAAAAAGAGGGAGAGTATACTCTAAAGTAGTATACCGGAGAGTTCTATCATTTCTATATGACTCTTATGCACATTCTTAGGGGGAGAAATCCTATTTCTCGTGCACATTTGTAGAGGGAGAGTTATTCTATAGGAGAGATGCTTATACCAAAGAAGAGAAGACATTGTGTTAGTAAGAAAACTTTGTTTTGTTTGTGTTTCTTTATCTGTGTTTTCTTGTTTGCTTTATGGTGCTTTGAGTTATATTTAGTATCTGTGCTTTGTTGTTCTCATTGCATTGTGTTTGCGTGTTGAACATGCATACATCCTTATGCTATTGTGCTTTATTGGTTGAATGTTCAGATGATCATTTGCTTTGCTATATGTTTATTGTAGTCATTTCCATATGACTATAATGTGTTTGATCAAGTTGCTCATATTTTACATCATGTTTACTTAATCGTAATTTACTTGTTACATTATATTTGTCCTTTTATTACTTACTTTACCTTGAAGGTCTAATGTGTTTTGTGCAAGCGTTTCAGGTTATAGATATATATGTTCCAAGTTCATCATAGCTCCTATGATTCATGATAGGGGGAGTGATATGATAGGAGGAGAAAGAGAGAAAGAGCTTTGTGTTATATTAACTATGTTTTTGCTTTGCTCATATTTCATGATTATGTTTAGCTGTTTAAACTATATTTTACTTTGTACCCATGCTTTATAGCTTAGCACTTGTTGTTAATGTTATGCATTTCTTTAAGTACATCACTCTTATGCCCTTGTTAGATTTTATATCCTTGATGCAATTACCTTATGCTATTGTATCAGTTGAGTGTTGGACATGCAAATGATACTTTGCAATGAGCATAAGTTTGCATGTCTGGATGTTCATTCCTAATTGTGTAAATGATCATTGTGGTCACTATTTATAGTGATTGTTCATTTTTTATCAAGCCATGCTTTATTGTTTCATTCCTTTTTTGCTTGATCGCATTGTGCTTGCTCCATATGCATTTCAAGTTTTCTGCTTACAATGATCGTATTGTGTTGTTTTCAGGAAATACTTGTTTGTATGGTTTAAGAGTTTCATAGATTTTAGAGTTAGGTGTGAGTGAGTTTTGTTTAACTATTCCCAATTGTGGGAGTACCTTTTTTCTCCCAGCACTATGGCCCAAGGATCCTGGGCCGAAGAAAATGTTCTTGGTGGACTGGGCTCGATTCACTGCCGCTAAAGGGCTGTTTAAGAACCAATTGGTGCACAAAATAAGCCTCCTACAATACAAATAGCTAACAAACAAGTATATCCATATTGAATGACATTTTAACAGTAAAGGTATGCACAACAAGTGAAATATGATGCAAGAACAAGTTGGGGATCCCCTAATTAATGAGGGTATTTTATTAATTTCCCTTAGTTATGATTACAGCGCTCACTAAGACGTGGTGCAAGGTTCAACTGAGTTCAAAAGTTACAGACTTTAATAGCTATTCAAGCTTCAAAGGCTTGCAAAGTTTGAATTTGTTGAATCCGAGCATGTACTATAGCGGCTGCCTCTGGACGGGAACGGTTCCTCTGTCTTCTCTTAAGTTTACAAAGCCTCTTTCTATAATTCCATGAGACTTTAGATTACGAACGCTTCAAATGATCTAATTGTAAATGAATTCTCTATTCCTTAGTCTCAAAATCCTCTTCCCTGTAGCATGGACCCCTTTCTCCTTTTATAGCACAACTTAGGGCTCTGGGGGTACTAACGATTTCTCTCTTTTGCCTCTTAGAGCTCGTGCCGTGCCAGGTTGCTTAGGGTCATGTCTTTTCCCTTTTCTTCATAGTTTCTTGCTTTTTGATCTGACCAAGTGAAAGTCCTTTAACTAGTTTTCTATTTCCAGATTTCTCTATTGGCTGGTCTGAAGCTTTTTGGCTTTTTCTTCTCAGCGCTCTAACCCTTTTTTCAGTTGTACTCTTCCTTGTCACTTTCTCCAAATGGTTGGGACCAAGCTCCTGCGTGTACCTCTTGGCTCTACTGCATGTCTGGAGCATGAGACCCGCATACCCTTTGTCTTTTATCTCTCTTTGAATTTGCTTCAATCTTACTTCGCGTGTCCAGGGATCTCCTGACTCTAGGGGCTCCTGGGATCCTGACCCAGTTCTTCTTTCTGGGCTTTCTTCGGTTTGCGGGTTCCATTCCTCTGGGCTTCTTCCCCTTTCTTTCTTTCTTCTCTCTTTTCTTTATTTGTGAGAGCCCAGCCTTTCCAGTTTTATTATTCATTTATTTTCTTTGTGTGAAATGGTTCTAACATTTTTTTACTTCTTTGGGCCTTAGTTTGTGGCCATTTAATTTTGAACCTCAACATTTAGCCCCTCGAGCTCATGGCTTGCCTGCAGCCCATGCGTGAGTTTTCTACAGGATCTCTTCCGTTTTTTGGGCGGGGATCTCTTCCTAGTCCCTTCACTTCTTTCTTTTTTTTTTTTTTTTTTTTTTTTTTTTTTTTTTTTTTTTTTTTTTGTAACTCCTCCTTTTTAAATGGGACGCGGTAGTTGGAGTCTCGAAAAATAACTTCCACCACCTACTTTTACGTTTCCCATAACACTCATAAATAACTGCTGATAACTTCTCCCTTTCTAAATTTAATTCCTGGCAACTGGCACGTCTTTCCACATATTGTTTCTTCTATCTGCTTTCACTTCTTCATTATGCTCCTTTCCCATTATCTTTTTCTTTTTCTGCCTGAATCTTCTGTTGTTAGCCTCCTTTCTTTCGATTAGTCTTGCTGCTACCTGCTTTCTTCTTTCAAGATACCCATTTGCTTCAATGGGCTCTTCTTTTTCTCGAAAAAGAAAGGAGCATGCCCCTAGTCCCTTCGAAGGTGAGAGTTCCTCTAGTTCTACGCAAGATGAGTCTATCGTTGGGTGCCCTGCTTTTCCTTTGCGAGACCCTTGGTATACTCCTAGCTTATTCTTCCTATAGGTGTCCCATAGTGAGACCCCTTCATCCCTTTATTCCTGGGTATTCTCTAGTCAAGCGGGTTTTGTTGGTTCTGCACAAGTTCCAGACCTTAGGGAGATTTTTGATCTCCNTTCAAAGAGGCACAAGAGGCACTCTAATCTCTCTAAAAAGCTCTAAAAACCCTCCCTAGGGTTAGCTTATGATATTCTTTAAATACTGGAAAAAACGGCTCGCGATTTGGGCTTCAAACGAATAAGTTATGGCCTTTTTACGTTTACTGATTTTGCTGATCCGCGATTTTCGATCAATCGAAAATTAGATTGGATCGATCGAACCAACCAGCTTGTAACTCATTTGTTTTTATCCTGAACTTGAAGTTTTTGTCTTGGGCTTCAATGTAGACCATTCTAAACTAATGAGACTTAGTTTTTGTCATGTTTTGTCATGGTTTGCCAACATTACAAACTCAAAACCTAACAGAAACCCTATATTTAGGTGAGAATCTTGTAAGGGTAGTATGTGAGAGAGTGTGAAGAAAAGCTCAAGAGTGTGCATTCAGGAAAAGCCTCGCGACTGACTCGTGACTGGCAAGTCAGCAGAATAGCACACGTGTGAAGCATGCAAGGGGAGTTGAAGGGTCACGCCAGCTGTTGCACTACAATGCAAAACCTCTAGTTTGGCCAGGCAGTTAGCTCGTGACTCAAACTCGCGACTCGTTCCAGTCGCAATCTCGAGTCGCCAGAATGCCTTGTTTGGTTGTAACTGACTCTTCGCATTCCTTATACACCCTACTATAAATACCCTTATACCTATGAAATGTAGAAAGTTTTAAGAGAGAATTTTGAGAGAGAAACCCTAGAGAAAAACAAGATTGACTTATCCACAATCTTTATCCTTTGATTCTCCAAATTCCTCTACTCTCACCCTCTCTATTGTTATATCATTGAGAGATATATTAGCCAAATCCTTATTTCACTATACTCATATCTGTGAGAAGGTTTTTTGGTGCTTGGGAAGTAGTTCAGAAAGGACCAATTCATTTTGGTTGATGCAATGGGTGACTGCGGGATCCGGTAAGCTGGAGAAGACAAGATTCGGCGTAACCTTGTTGGAGCAAGAAGCTTGGAAGGCTTAGGTGCACTGGGTAGATTAGGCTTGAAAGGTTTTCTGCTATTCATGTATCCCAACTTTATTCTCTAGTGGATTATTGATCACTTAGATGGCGGCGGTGAGATTTTTCGCGAAGGACTTTGGTTTCCTCTTCGATAACACATCGTTGTGTTATCTTTGTGTCTACATCTCTCTTCTCTTAATATTTGCCTTTTAATTACTGCTGTGGTTGTGATTAATTTCGGTTTAGATTGTTTTACCAATCTTGTTTTAGCTTATTTTCATATTCCGCACATATATTGTTTGATTATAAGCTTGTGTTAGTAATTTGTGAATTGGGGGTCTAAACGTTCATAGGTGTTTTACACACTATTTGAACATTCAATAGTTGTAAATCACAACTTTACATATCCAAACTCACAAATTTAAGTTTTTGGGATAAATGATTTTCCAATATGTCCTAATAATATATAACATCATTATTTAGGTCCAAACTCTTGTAAACTCACCCAACTTGTAATATTCCCGGCTCAATTTTCAACTTTCTAATTAAAAGAAGTTTTTGCTAATTCAAAGTTGATATCGGTTTATTTGTTTTGTTTCATCAGCAAACGGTGGTGATCCAGGGTGTCCAAGTATGGAGAACATAAGTGTGTTTTAGATAAATAATTGGCTGAAGTGTTTTTTAATTAATGCTGAGAAGTCACATACGTAAGAAAGCCATGAAGATTGCAGTTGGCCTTTCAGGTAAAAAGATCACGTTGTAATAGAAAATTGGAACTCCACAAAAAACCACTCGAATATATACCCCATTAAAAAAAATATTAGGGCTATGACATGCAGGGGTGAAATCAGCATCTTAAAAGGGCAGGACAGGGGACCAACTAGAGGTAAAAGGAAAATGGATTGATATCATTAAACTTGCAATGTTTCCCAGGAAGAAAGTAGGGCGTGCAAGCATAGTAAGCGTTGCAATGGTCAAGAAAGAAGAAAAAGGAGAAGGAAGATGAAGTGAAGGTATAGTACGTGCATATGGGACTCATGAGTATAGTTTGCCTCCTTGCGCAGTCTATGAGATTAAGGACCCCTACTGTATATGTGTCACAAATCGCGCAAAATCAATCACAATGGAGATGACGCTATATGGTGACAAATTGAGAAACTTTGCTTATATAGTTTTTCCTTGATGAAATGGAAAATTAAACTTTACTTTCTTGGCAGTATAGTGATGAAGTGTAAAACTCAAGGAAACCGCTGCAGAAAAAAACAATAACCAGGAATTTTTATTTGGGGGCAAGTAAAGTTCAAATGCTACTTTTGGCAAGTAGAGTTCACCGATCAATCCAAAAAAAAAAAAAAAAATTTGTCAAGGGAATAGGCTTGAGAGACTAAAATCAACCAAAATTTAGAAACTAGAAGTTTTGTTTTGATTGATAGGCTTGAGAATGTTCCTTGACAGTTTTTGTTTGGATTGATAGGTTTTAAGAATGCTCTTATGAGGAGGAAGAATATTCTTAAGCCAAAGCTTCACCATTTTAAGAAATATGCTTTTAGATTTAGATTTTTATGTTTTTGTTATTTTTTTGTGTTTTTAACAGTGAAAGTACAGAGGTAGGTTACGAAAGCCTAACAGAGTGAACTTCAGATGGGCAAAGTGCCAATTTTTAAACCATACGTAAGCAACGTAAATTTCGGCAAAACAGTGGGTAAGTTGCAATTTGCTCTTTATTTTTTGAATGTTTGGGATAATTATCAATTTAGAGGACAAAAGGGGCTTCTGCCCTTTTTGGGCAAATTAAATAGGAAAATACCCCCCTTCCCAAACTAAATAGGAAAATGCCCCTCTTTTGAAAATCGAGTTAGAAAAAAAAAATTTCTTAAGCTTTATAGTGACGTTTTTAGGGAGCCTATAGTAACGTTTTAAGGACCTATAGTGACGTTTTTTAACTCGACTTTAAAGAAATCGAGTTATACGTAAAAAAAATGCCACTATAGGTTGATTTCATTGCCTATAACTTGATTGTATTGAAGTCGAGTTAAAAAATGTCACTATAGGTCTTTAAAACGTCACTATAGGCTCCCTAAAAACGCCACTATAGGGCCTAAATCGATTTTTAAAAACTCGATTTTCAAAAGAGGGACATTTCCCTAATTAGTTTGAGAAGGGGGGCATTTTCCTATTTAATTTTCCTAAAAAGGGCAGAAGCCCCTTTTGTCCTCAATTTAGATTAGCAGGTTATACTACTAAAATCAATTAAATTTATCTGTGTACGAAGTTTGTTCATCCTTCCCGAGTAAGTTATTAAAACATTGAGGAAAATTTAACAATTTTTTATTATTAGAATGTGATGACACAAAAACTCCTGGGATGAGTTTTATGGGAAATTCTGGGATTATTTGGCACCTGCTTTTAAATAACAGTTTTCATGAAGCTTATATGAAACCTTTGCTATGCCAAGTTTCCATTTGGGTAGCATAGGTGCAAGTTTATTTTAATTTATTTAAGAATAGGCTTTTATGGATAGCAAAGGTTCCATGAAATTCTTCTTGGATTTGTTGGAAAATATTCCTTCTTGATTGTCACAAAATAGGATATGAAACTCATTGTTTTTATGGCATGATTCATGGCATCCAGATGGGCCTCTCCTGAATTTGGTCACAGATTAATATATGATGCTTCCAGCTATTTTGATGCAAATATTTCCAGTTTTATTAAGAAAATGACCAATGGAGGTGGAAACCAGCTAGATCAGAGGACTTTGTGCAGGTTCATGGCAAACTATTCCAAGTGTATGACGTCTAAATAGGATTCTCTACGTGTGACTTACAAAGTACGGTAAAAGTATTGTTCCATGGATGTGATTGAGTGATGGACATACCAAACTCTCACTCTCCATAGAACACTAGCGGATATGTGCCGCGTGAATAAGCGCTAGATGTATGTCAAGGGGTTGAATTGAACCCGACTTTTTATTAAAAAAATATTATATATGTAATAATTTTTTTACCTGTTTAATCTATCATTAAAAATTTTTTTGCACAACATGGCTTAAATCTTGCGCATCTTGATCACATATTAACTTTGCTATTTTTTTCCTCAAATCACTAACTTTGTAACACAAAATTATTATAACATGATATAACAATACACATTCATGTATCAAACCCTATTTCCTGCTTATTTAGTGTGTTATTAATGTATGGATGTGTATAGTTGTGTGAGTCAATAATTCATACAGTGCAAGTGGGATGAATTTTGTCATTTAGTTTAAAATATTTTTATAAAAAACAATGAAAAATAGATAGTGAAAATTACATAAAAACAAAAATTTTATAAAAATTCAATAAAATAAAATGGTCATATTTACCCACATTGACAATAGCTAATGACAATTGTTAATGAATTATCATGTACTGATTTCAAAGTATGAGAACTCATAGAAGGACATTGTAACATTTTATGTACTTGTGACTGCTTTTTTTTTTTTTTGGTCAATAATTAAATATATTTAAGTTTTCTTTTTATTAATGTTTGTTTAATTTAACTTTTTAAATGACCCCCCCCCCCAAAAAAAAAAAAACTTTCTAGAGTGCCACTCACTACAAGAAATTTGGCTTTTAGCGACGGCATATAGTCATCACTAATGCTTTAAATACCATCACTAATTATATTGGCGACGAAAAATGTCGTCACTAACTTTCGTTAAACGAATTTGGTTACAAAAAAGTTTTTTAGTGACAATATTAATGTTGTCGCAAATACAATACTATTAATGACGACAAAGTTGTCGCTAATAGTGATAATTGTCGTCATAAATAACTCGAGACCCTAAGACAAAATGTCATCGCTACTATCTCATTAGTAGTGACAAATTTTTTTGTCATCGCTAGTAGATTATTATTAACGACGACATTTTTGTTGTTGCTAATATGTCATTACTAGCAACGACGCTTGCTGTCGTCACAGATAATGATATATAAGTGACCACAAAAATGTCATCACTAAAATTTGCATATTAACGATGATATTGTTTGTCATCACTAATGATATGATAAAATATTAGTGTTGACATTATCGTCGCTAATAATATTTTATATATATTTTTTATTTTTCTTTAAAATTTACATTCGGAATTTTACATAGGTACCTGTTGGGAAATAACAAAGCACAATCATATGCACATAAAAAAAATTTCAATCACAAATACTCATATAAGCATAACAACTGTTCAATCAATAACTACTAATAAGGGAAAATAATACCCAAGTTCAATATCATATACATAATAAAAGTTCCAATCTATTCACTTAAATACTAATCAAATGATAACGAATTCCTCATGAAGATATGCAACCAAGCTGAAACTTGTTGCAATGAAATATATCTCCCCTCTTCATCATCTCAATAATGCATGGACATGTGCGCTTCCATGAAATCATAGAGAGAATGATGAAAAGAACCAATCAATGGTGAAGTTCCTTTGCAAATTTCTTGAGCAAAGGTCGTGGAGGAAGCTCTGCAGGGAAACAATGGTCAAAAATTTTAGAGAGGTTCTATGACCTATAGCCTAAAATTAAAATTTCATGACCTAAACACAATTCAATGTCACTGTTGATGCCTTGAGCACAACCCCTTTTAGGCTTTTACATCACCAAGATTGCACTAAGAAAAACCTAATATGAAGTGGCTCCAAAGCTCAACCAATCCAATCATCCCCACTAACCCTTAATAGGAAACATCTTTTTCATAAGTTTAAAATCCATCAAAACAGTGCAAACCAAACCCATGATAAAACGCATGATTCTTGAAAAAGATATTTGTTCAAAGTCTATACGATGAAAAAGATAACTACATGAAAAATTACACTTGCACTTGCAAGATACACTAAAACCTCCTTGCTCATTTGAAAGTGGCGTTGAGTCAGTCATCTCATGTGGTGGTTCATTAGGTGGAGAAAACATTTTTAGCCTAAAACTTGTTGCTTTGTAGATGTGGTTATATGTTAATATGTAGTGTAGTCTTTACAACAACAACAACAACAACAACAACAACAACAAAAAAAAAGTAGTGTAGCATGTAATGGAACCTAATTGTCAAATGTTTAGACAAACTTATTTATGTAGTAACATACCTTATAGAAATAGTGTCTTCTTTGAAGCTCTCTTCCTAACCAACAATTCCTATCAAAAGCAATCAATTGATGCCTACATAAATACCTCAAATGATAGATTCTCAAACTGCACAAATAAAATTCCAAACAATCACAATCACATTCTATAAAAAATTACAAGAATCCAAAAATGAAGACATACAAGAATACTAAATAA
>NW_027069923.1:618908-621249 GCF_002906115.3 Quercus suber | reverse complement strand
ATATTAAGAATGTATAAGATAAATAGTGACCATGGGTTCTTATATAAATTCCATGAGTTTATAATATGGTTAAAATAAATAAAAGTCATAGGTCTAAAATAAATAATCATAACTTTTCATGAGTTTTTATATTAGTAACACAAATTCATAATTCTTCATGGGCTTGATATATGTTTGCCATGGGTTTTGGAAAAATGAATAGTGTTACGTAACATAAATAGGGACTATTTGGCCTTTTACCCTTAAATTTTTTTTTATTTAGCAATTTGCCCCTATTTGCAAACTATATAGGGATATGCCCCTATTTCAATACTCGATTATCTTAAAATCGAGTTTCTACGAAATACTCGATCTGTAGAAAATCGAGTTATGCCTGATCAAACTTATAAATAAATAAATAAATAAAAAAGCATAGAACTCGATTTTATGGAAATCGAGTTCTAAAACGCCACTATAGAGTTTTAAAACATCACTATAGGACTCCCTAATGGGGTAATCACACTTATAAAAAAAATTTGCAGGAAAACACCGCTATAGAGCTTTAAAACGTCACTATAGTTCTTAAAAATGCCACTATAGGGCTTCCTAAATAGTATCACACTTGTAAAAAAAATTTGCAGGAAAAATCACACTTATAAAAAAAAATTTGCATGAAAACGCCGCTATAGGGATTTAAAACGTCACTATAGGGCTTAAAAAAGCCACTATAGGGTCCATGAACTTGTATAGCGTGATCACACTTACAAAATATTTTGCAAGAAAACACTACTATAGGGCTTTAAAACGTTACTATAGGGCATAAAAATGCCACTATAAGGCTCACACTTATAAAAAAAATTTTGCATGGAACTCGATTTTTTGATATTCGAGTTCCATGCAATTTTATTTTTTTTTTAAAGTTTGATCGGGCATAACTCGATTTTCTAAGAATCAAGTATTTCATTGAAACTCGATTTTAAAATAATCGAGTATCGAAACAGGAGCACGCCCCTATATAGTTTGCAAACAGGGGCAAATTGCTAAATAGAAAAAAATAAAAAAAAATAAAAAATTAAGGGCAAAAGCCCAGATAGTCCACATAAATAGTTACCATGGGTTTATAATATGGTATGAAATAAAAAATTATTATGGGTTTAAAATAAATTATAACTTTCCATAGGTTTTTATACTAGTAACACGAATTCATAATTCTCCATGGGCTTGATGTATGTTTGCCATGGGTTTTTGGAAAAATGAATAGTGTCACATAACATAAATGGTTACCATGGGTTTTATAAGATAGATTTCATATGCTTGTAATATTGTAGTAATAGGTTTAAGAACTGAAAACATTGTTAATCATTGGACTTTAAGTGAAACACTTATGATATAGTATTTTGCCAAGTATTGATAATTTTGGGCTTTTTACTAGCTTGGGCTTTTAATAATGTCAATGTAAATTGGGTTTTTGATATTGCTAATGAAAATTGGGCTTTTGAAATATTGCCAAGCATAAGTAGCCTTAGTCTTAAAAAAATAAAAAATAAAATGTGGTGTGTGAATTGGGTTCATATGGCCAATTTTTGGCTTAGCTAAATAATGATAATAAGATTAGATAAGATATGAATTTTTTGGGCTTTTTGTGATAGCTTATATCATGAACCAATTTAGATAATGAAAAATTTGTGGTTAACATAATAATATGGCAAAAAATATTTTGTGAAAGCCCAATAACTTCTTAGTGATGTTTGAAAATAAGTAGGTGATACTTAAATAATACTAGGTGTAAAAAAAAAAAAAAAAATGTACCCTAACAACACCAAGCATCAGTCGCAAGTGCTACAGTGTGAAAAGATATCTAAGTGTGAAGTTGCTGTAGGTTTACCAAAATTTGAGAAGATAGAGAAAAGTATCTACAAACCATGTCAGATTAGTAAACAAGTGAAATCTCAACATCTATCCATAAGTGAGGTTCAGGCATCCAAACCATTAGAGTTTCTACACATTGATCTAATGGGTCCAGCCAAAGTTCAAAGTCTAGGAGGAATGAAGTACATTCTTGTTGTGGTAGATGACTTCACTCAATACACTTGGGTAATTCTTCTGAGAGATAAATCTGAAGCCCCAGAAAAGATGATACATCTATGCAAGAAACTTCACATTGAGAAGAATACTATGATTGCTCACATCAAGAGTGATCATGGAAAAGAGTTTGAAAACTCTAAGCTTGGGTCTTTTTGCAATGATCAAGGAACTAAGCAAGATTTCTCAGCACCCAAGATACCTTAGCAAAATGGAGTTGTGGAAAGGAAGAATAGAGTGGTTCAAGAAATGGCCAAAGTCATGTTGAATAACAAAAGTA
>NW_027069923.1:502421-615384 GCF_002906115.3 Quercus suber | reverse complement strand
AAGGAATAAAAGATGATGTAATGTAATACTTATTACTATTCATTTGTTTGGTAACAACACAATAATAGAACCCTTGAAGACAATGGAATGAAAGCATTTTAAATCAAACTTAAGATATATTTTAGGAAATATCTTACTCGTATAATTATATTTTCTAACAAATAATATCTTTTCAATTTGAAAGATAGATTAGTTATTCTTTTATGATTTTTAATTTTCATAATTTTTATGTGCATATGGAAAGTTTGTTCATTTGGAAATATATTAATTTTAGAAATTAATACACCTACTAAGAAATAACTATTATAATCCTTTTAGAAATGAATGGTTATTTTTTATTTTAAATAATAACTATTTATAAAAAATGACTATTCTCTGTAATATAAACACAACAAAACTACTGAATAACTAAATTATAGGAATAACTATTACATTATAACGCTTATAACAGTCTACCAAACGTACTCTAACTCTTTATCTTCCATATTAATTCTCATATATTTATATTATCATATTTATTCATTTTAATTAAATAATATTAAAATGCTTCAACACATTGAATTTTTCAAATTTATGTGTGGGAAGGACGCTACAGTGTAGCAAACATATGAACAAAAAGAATCAGGAGAATACATTTACTCTTTCATATATTTACATATGCACCAAGAACATGAATCTCTCTGGTCGTAACTTTATGCGCTGCACCCATTATGGATCAAGGAGAAGTCCATGCATGATCAAATCACCATTGTGGGGCTTATGAGTTACATGTTTGAGCAGATGATAGTCATTCTAGGATCCTCTTTTCTTCTTCTTTTCTCGTTGTATTTGAATACCTTGTTTGTTGGGCTTCAAATTTTGATCATTTTTAATTTAATATTGATTTATTGTGCTGGTTTTTACATCTTTTATGATCTACATATCCTTTAGTTTTACAACATCTTCAAAAAAATCTTACAAAAATTCTTCTTTTTCTACGAAGGAGTACATGTGAGAAGGCAAGTCTTTTTAAAATTAAAGAATGAGATTTGATTGTCTCATCTTTTGATTTATCACCCCAAAAAAAAAAAGTAAAGGTTTGAATAGTTTAAGTGAAGAAAATTAATTTCTTGCAAATTTTAAAGAGGAAACCAATTGTTTAACTTTAGCCTAAGATGACACAGTTAAAGAAACTCATATATCTCCTTGTGATCATGGTAGGTTGGGACAATCTAATTCGACCCTGATTAGGAATGATGTCGTTATGGTAAAAGGAAATGTATGTTCATTAAAATTTTGATCTGTGAGTTTAGCAAAATTATATAAAAAAAAGTGAGTTCCTCCGAGCTTTTCCTACTACAACTGCAAACCAGTATCCACCCAAATGGCATTCAACGAGAAATTGCACTCAAACAATGGCATAGAAAAGAACAATGAAATAGATGACGGACTAGCTAAAAGGGAAGCTTGCAAATTGACAGAATTTTTGTACATGAGTCTTGCCTGAATTTTGTGTATGAAAAGTATCTTTGGATGTTTGTCAAGTAGGCAATCTTAGAAAGCTTTGTAACAAATGATGTACTCTCTTAAACTTTTTATTTGATTAAAAAAAACTTCCCCTTTATACCAAAAGTAATTAAGAAAATAATACAATAGTCCACGTTGCTCGTTTAAACGAATCAAATAGATATCTTTTGAGTATCCAAGTTTGGTAGTGAAAGAGTACAGAACCGTGGCACAATGTGAGAGGTGAGTTAGACCATAGAAATGTGGAATGGTCTGGTCCCTTCCCTTCCCTTCAAAGTGAAAACCTCGGAAGCAATATGGGCCTCAAACTCAGTGGTAGAAAGTTATGGTGAAGGAGAGCGCCATGTCTATTGCTTACACCACCGTGTGTGGACAAATGAACACACGTGAACCAATGTCCATTTGAAAATATGTAGGGAAAGACGTGGCTCCTTAAATATCCACTGCCATAATATGCAAAAAACACTGCTCTACAAAAAACAATCTTGATGGGCAGTAAACAATCTTGCCATAATATCCTTAAATATCGACTGCCATATTGTAACAAAAAACAATCTTGATGGGCAGTAAACACTAGACACTGCCATAATATGCAAGACGTGGATCTTAAATACCCCCTGCTCTATAAGCTTTCTCCTCCAACACTCTATATATATCAACTCCGAGACCAAACATAAATGCCACAACCACTTGCTACTTCATTTTCTATTACCTACTTGATCACTCATAGCCTATGAGTAAGTCCTATAAAAGCTCTTTGATAATGGCAGCCTCATCTGCAATGCAATCCATCTTGGCAAACCCTTTGACCCGTGTAGTTTCTAACAGGTCTACTAGGGTAAACCAGTTTCTAATTATTCCCACTAGTTATGTGCCACATTTGCCAAGATATGCTAGCATCCAAGTGCGTTGCATGGCAAAGGTAACCAAATCTATGCATCATGATATTTTTATTCTTATTTTTGTGGAAAACTCAAAATTTGATGGAAATAATTTATCGTTCATATTATTATGATATGCTGATTGATTTCTAAGTAAAGTTCATGACCATACGATTTCTTGTCTTTGCACTTTGCAGAAAGAGCAACAAGAGTCTGTGACAACTTCACCACCTCAACCAACACCCAAGGTAGCTACACTTCACACGAGATAATTCATCTCTTCTTTCTTTGCTTATTAACCCTAGATATACAATAGAAATATTTCTTGAAGATCCATTTTTTTCCCAATTAGTTTGAGCACACAAAATTATTCATTAATTTTTTTTCTCAACTTGTTAAGCAAATTATAATTAGAGCAAAATTACTTTTACATAAATTTATTATCAATCCAAATTTAATTATGGACAACTTAAAATATGTCACCTTGATTTTGTGAAAAAAAAATTGACTTTTAAGTTCATTTATTTATTTACTTTCTGAGTAACTGGCACAATTATAACCAATAACATGACTTGTTCATATGGAAGTAACATAATTCATACTTGGGTCTCTACTAAATGATCACTCTTTATTAAGTATCAAATACAATAAGGGTGAGTTTGGTTCAGCTTTTTGTAAAAGTGCATAATGAAAAAGTGGAGTTTTCAAAAAGTAAATAATGAAAAAGTGCATTTTCAAAAAGCTGAGTGTTTGGTAAAAATTGTTAAAAAGTGCTTTTTGAAAAAGCTGAGTATTTGGCTAGCACTTATAAAAGTGGCAGTTTAAGGGATAAATTACCAAAAAGGACAATGTATATATAAGGGAGTTTATTTCATACTTTTTTTTTTTTTTTTTTTTTAGGCTGCCCTACTTTCTCCATCACTTCTGCACCTTCTAAATACCAAAAATACCCAACTTCTTAAAATGAAGTTGTACAACGCAACATAGAAAGTAGCTACGGCTCTTCTGAATGTCATATTTTCACAAATGAATTGCCACGATGTCACACAACATTAATTTGTGCCTTTTGAGATTCCTAATTCTTATGAGTAGTTTGTCTCCATTTGATACATTTTATTTCATATTGCTGAAATTTTCTTCCACTTATAGTTCTTACTACTTTAAATATTTGTATTACTTGGCTAGAGCTTCATTTTGGTAAACAGAATGTGTCAAATATTGTAGATCATTCCATGTTTTTAGATTATACTGTTCAATTGGCCACTCCAAGATCTATAGCAATTATTTATTTATTTATTGTAAAAAAAAAAAAAGAAAAAGAAAAAAGAAGAAGTCCACAAATAGGCTTTGCAAATTGCAATGCCTTAACTCTTACTACATCATATTTGCCTTGTTCTTCCATATTCATTGTCACACATTTTCCCCCTATATCAATATTCATATACCAAAAAAAAAAAAAAAAAAAATCAAATTGAAGTTTATATGACATCCCAAAACATTAATAGTGAAACTAAAACTATTCCTAAACTTAACACATATAAAACAAAACAAAGAATCAAACAAATCACATCAAAACTATTATATATATATATATATATGCGCGCCAAACTGAGATCGTAGTGCTTGATCTCACCTGGGCTCACAACTTACTTGTGAAATGGATCTTCGATTTCCTACTTTGGGTTGTTCACGGCCCAGAGACTCGATGTTGCCCTCTCTCTCTTTCTCTCTCTCTCTTTTCTTGAATCACTTTTTTCTATACTCTCTAATCCTTTGGGAACTTTTTCAAAACCCTTCCTTCTTCCTCCATCTCTCATATTTATAGCTCTAGACTAGTGGGGGGACTATGATTGCTTTCATGGGTAGTGCAATGTGAGGTCCAATATCATTAACCGTAAGTGGGCGGTTAGGTGGTAGTGGAACGCGGTGAGAGTGGCTTTGGAACTTGGTTTCCACTCCCGCAGACATGCTTGGCAGGGACGTTCCCCGAGGCACTGCCGGGTACGTAAAGTGCAGTACGGCTGAACTAGCGCAACCTTGCTCGGGGACGACTTACTGAGCAGAGACCATGTCGGCAAGGCAAGATGTGAGCTAGCATTGGCTGGCTGCTCCTTAGGCCTCCGAATGACACTCAGCTTGGGGCTCATAGCTTTTGTGGGCTTGGGCTGAGATCTTGGATAGGGCGAAGGTTGGGCCCTTGGGCCATGCTATTGATCCCCAGTTCACGGCCCAAGGGGGCATGGACATCACGGGGCCGTACAATATATATATATATATATATGTTGATGGTCATTTAGGAAGCCAAAAAGAAAGAGGGAGCCTAGCAACACAAGCCGAAACGAAGTTGGCAAATAAATAGAAAAAAGAACCATTAAGCCCAAACAGCAAGAATAATGGATCACAGGTCCATAAAATAAATAAATGGGTCTTGAGGAAGCAAATGGGCTCAAAGGAGCCCGAAAAGAGAGAAATAGCAAATAGCAAACTTATGGGAAGTGTATGATGTAGAAAAGTGAGAATGGACCGCGGCAGGCCTAAAGCAATGCAAGCAAAGAGAGTAAGGGGTTGATGGCAGGCCCACAAATTCCAAGGATGAGTATAAGGTAATTGGGCCAGGGAAGCCAAATGAAGTTAGTAAAAGCCCATGGAAACACAAAGTTNCAAAAAAAAAAAAAAAAAAAAATCAAATTGAAGTTTATATGACATCCCAAAACATTAATAGTGAAACTAAAACTATTCCTAAACTTAACACATATAAAACAAAACAAAGAATCAAACAAATCACATCAAAACTATTATATATATATATATATATGCGCGCCAAACTGAGATCGTAGTGCTTGATCTCACCTGGGCTCACAACTTACTTGTGAAATGGATCTTCGATTTCCTACTTTGGGTTGTTCACGGCCCAGAGACTCGATGTTGCCCTCTCTCTCTTTCTCTCTCTCTCTTTTCTTGAATCACTTTTTTCTATACTCTCTAATCCTTTGGGAACTTTTTCAAAACCCTTCCTTCTTCCTCCATCTCTCATATTTATAGCTCTAGACTAGTGGGGGGACTATGATTGCTTTCATGGGTAGTGCAATGTGAGGTCCAATATCATTAACCGTAAGTGGGCGGTTAGGTGGTAGTGGAACGCGGTGAGAGTGGCTTTGGAACTTGGTTTCCACTCCCGCAGACATGCTTGGCAGGGACGTTCCCCGAGGCACTGCCGGGTACGTAAAGTGCAGTACGGCTGAACTAGCGCAACCTTGCTCGGGGACGACTTACTGAGCAGAGACCATGTCGGCAAGGCAAGATGTGAGCTAGCATTGGCTGGCTGCTCCTTAGGCCTCCGAATGACACTCAGCTTGGGGCTCATAGCTTTTGTGGGCTTGGGCTGAGATCTTGGATAGGGCGAAGGTTGGGCCCTTGGGCCATGCTATTGATCCCCAGTTCACGGCCCAAGGGGGCATGGACATCACGGGGCCGTACAATATATATATATATATATATGTTGATGGTCATTTAGGAAGCCAAAAAGAAAGAGGGAGCCTAGCAACACAAGCCGAAACGAAGTTGGCAAATAAATAGAAAAAAGAACCATTAAGCCCAAACAGCAAGAATAATGGATCACAGGTCCATAAAATAAATAAATGGGTCTTGAGGAAGCAAATGGGCTCAAAGGAGCCCGAAAAGAGAGAAATAGCAAATAGCAAACTTATGGGAAGTGTATGATGTAGAAAAGTGAGAATGGACCGCGGCAGGCCTAAAGCAATGCAAGCAAAGAGAGTAAGGGGTTGATGGCAGGCCCACAAATTCCAAGGATGAGTATAAGGTAATTGGGCCAGGGAAGCCAAATGAAGTTAGTAAAAGCCCATGGAAACACAAAGTTAGGAAAAGGGCCGAGGAAGCCCAAGAAAAGAAAATGGGCCAAGGATGCCAAAGAGAAAACAAAAGGGACACAGGAGCCCATAAGTAAGAAAACTCATGGCCATGTTAAGCCACTGGGGAAAGAATAAACGGCAGGCCTAAAGAGGCCTAGTAGGATTGAGTCATTACAGCAGGAATAATAGAGTGATATGGCAGGACATGATGACAATCAAGGAATACGCTGAAAGAAATACAAAACCCAGTATCAAATAAAGCCCAGCCCTTAAGGGGAGCGGAAAATCGTAAAACAACCCACATAAAAGGTCAAAGAAGGGCGGCAGACTGTGCAGGTAAACCTCCAGACCATGGCGAACGCATGAGCAGTAGGCAGATTTTGGACATACATGAAAGGGAGGCATGCGCAAAGCTCAGGCATCACCAGCCTGTACCTAGCCAATATGGGACATGGTGGGGTCATGGGTCAGAGGTAAGAGGGCATGGTTTGGTGGTGGAGAGAGGGGAAAACCTATTCTGCAGTTCTTGCTCAGGCTCTTTTGGGGGGTATGTCCTGCTAGGATGACATGTCATCTAAAAGAAGCAAGGTTGAGTTGGAATCACTAGGTGCATGCCATGAGGGATAGAGAGAAAGAAAGAGCACCCACACCATAGTAGGAAAAGGTGCCACGACAGACTAATAAATAAAATAGCTTTCCTTTGTTTGGAAATGAGGAGTGGCACACAGATGGACCAGTGGTGGTTGGCAAGTACACCCAGACCAAACAAAGGTGGTTAAGGGCTAAAACAGTAAAATCTTGTCACGGCAGGCGCTATATAAGGAGACTCTTCCCATGCCCAGAAGGGGGAGGACGGTAAGAATCTTCTCTGAGGAATCACAAAATAGAAAACAAGTGTAAAAGAAAAGAAAGAAAAGATAAGAGGAAAAAACTAAAAATAAAGAAAGAAGAAAGGAAAAAACAGAGAGTTAGACTGGCAAGCATGTGCCAGTAGGTTGATTTCCCTCTCTTCCTCTCAAAATCCTGCTCTCTGCCAAAAGCAAGAAAAATGGGGGTTTCCTTCAAGCACCAACCATTCAGATTCGCTTCCCTTAAAGTAATTAACTTCCACGGCAAAATTTTCCCTGGGAGGTTGATTGCGTTGAGAAGAAGTGTTCTTCCCTCTCTGGTCTTGGTCCTGCAGACTGGATTTGCTCTGATTTCATTCTTCTCTTGGTTAACCCATGTGCTGACCATTTATTAACTTACTGTCTTTATTAAAAATAGTTATCATTATTGTGATTATCTCTTTTAAATTAAGGGTTAATTGTTTACCTTAGTTGAGAAGCCGAAGTATTCTTTTTTTTGTTTTATTATCATATCTGTCTACCATAACTCATCTAAAATAGTTTTGTCTGCCGTAAGCATGTTCTTGGCAGACAAGGCATAATTTGCACACAAGCCGGACCAAGTTGAGTTGCAGTTGGACCGGTCTCAACTCCCTTAGAACATTTGGGTCTAGTACCGCAGGAGGCAGCCCAACCTAATATAACAAAAAAGGCCCCTACAATATATATATATATATATATAACTATTATATTAAATCTAGAATTAGGCTAGATGTTATTATTTCTCACTATTATTTTGAATTAAGATAATTTTTTCTCGCTATTATATCAGTAAATCATAACTATATGATTAAATATAGAATTAGTCTATACAGAAGAAAAGTATATCATATTATCATAATATAGGTAAAAAAAATAAAGCATTGACTCCGCGGTGTAAGATAGCATAACTCTTCGTAAATAATCCATTATGTTAGAGTTAGAAGGCCTAAAAATTAATTCAAAAGGAACAACCATGAATTCTTGTAACATATATTATACATAAGGTGTGGATAAATAATACAAATAATAGGGTATAATACTGATGAAGCTCATACTTTAAATAAAGCAATATAAAGTATAAACTTCTATGACCTTGTGGTGTGCAAAGAATACTTTCTTGGGTGGTTACAATACACGGATACTACTTCCTCCAATTTTATTAAAAACCCATGTGAAGCTCCTTTGTCAATCTTTTTTCATAAATACAAATCGGGGTGTCCAAGTTTGACCTGCCCAAACCGTTCAAGCTGAATCAAAAATCGTTCAACCTGATGTTAGCGACGGTTGGTGACGAGTCTCCACTTCTAGGAACGGAAACCTGCGGGTTGGTTAGCAGGTTTTCAAATGAAAAACTGAGTCCAACTGACCTCCCCTTCGAAATCTCTCTGTTCATTACCTTCCCCTTCTTTCTTAGACGCGAATTCGGCGAGTTCTGTTAAGATCCGGTAAGATCTCTATGAGATCTAGCGAGATCTTGACGAAATCCTTTGAGATCTGGCCAAATCTCAACCAAATCCATTGAGATCTGGCCAGAACTCAACTAGCCAAATCTCCGTCGCTGTTTAAGATTGCTGCTATCCATCGATTTCAACCGAAACTGATCGCCATCCACCTGAATCGAAATTGAGTTGACCAGTGGTTTTTGATGATCGATGGCGGTCAGCTGCGCTGCCCCTTAAAGTTGTCGAGTCGGTTCGGGTTGGGCATAAACCCTGACCTATGGATAACCCTAAATACAAATGATGGGCCATACAATGATTTGTTCTGTTTTCCTTTCCAGAGTACACTACGTAGCCTCTATGTAACCTATGGTGGCATAAACCCCTTTATTTTTTCCAAAAAGAAAACAAAACAAAAAACATTTTGTACAATTTTGGGGTTTGCACAAAAGCAATTTATAAAGATGACATGAGCTTACTCTCCCCTCCCATTTATTAATTAACTAATTACTTATCATTTGAGGTCAAGAGACTCAAGGCTACATCCTAGTGAAAGGATCAACTGCAAAAAATGGAACCCTTGGCCTAATGACCACATCAAACTGAACCATCACTAAGTTCATATGATTAAATATTAATTTTTGATACAAGGGTTTAACAACTTATCCTGCGCTCAGTGGAGCTTCCAAATGTGTGTAATACAAATGTGTAAGAGTGGCTTTTCAGGGAATGCCCCATCCATACTTCACAGCTTCAGCATTCGATAAAACCTGAATCATCAATTTATCATAATTAAATCTTACAAGAAGAAACAAGGTGGTAAAATAATGACAACAAACAAAACTCTGTTACAATAGCATTGACACTCATACACATTGTTAAGGGCTTCTCAGTGATCATCTTCAAAACACAACTGCAAGCTAACAGTAATTTCCATGGCCTAGGGCAGTATTAGACTTTTGGGTGGAATTTGACTTGGGCAGAGCTTTTTGTCCACCACCAATAAATTTAAGCTGGATCATATGCTTTTAAGAAAGAAGAGAAAGCCTTTTGTCTAAAGAAGAATCCTGCCCATAGCATCTTGTGTTTTCTTTTGGCTCTGATTCCAGCAGAACAGCAACATTCTCATTAAGACTTAGATATTCCACCCAATGTTGTTCGAAAATAAAAGATGGCCAGATATAAATCCTCTGGCACACTTCTTGTCAATTGAGTGTCAATCATTCCATCTGTGGCTTGACAATGTTGCTAGCCTTTTGCTTCCTCTCACAAGCTAGGTTCATAATTGTCACTATGTCTTCCTCATCCATACTTGTTAACACAATCTTTTTGTTAATTTCACACATTGTTTTTCTTCTAATGATACTGCCTGACTCAACAAGAATTTGAGTCTGCAACAACTGTTAATATTATTGATTCAGCTGGTACGGATACTTTTGGATCACTCTGTTTCCTCTTCTTTTCATTTTGGCGCCGCTTATTTAAAGCTTGATCAACCTTGGGGACGATTTTTGAGACTGCAAACCCTGCAACTTCATAAGTATGTGATCTATAAGGTATTAAAGAGTTGCGAAGCACAACATCAACTCCTTCATAGGTCCAAACACCTAAGAGTGCCTCCGCTTTAAGTCCTATAGCCAACCAACCCAGACCTGCAGCAGCAACATCCACTGAACTTGAGTCCCCAGCTATTAATGTCACAGACACGAATTCCTTTCTCACCCATTTCCCAAGCTCTTCAACTCGTTTCTCCCCAATTGGTGGCTGAAGAAAGGGGAAATTCACATTGATGTCACGATTGGGATCAGCAACGGCGAACTTCTTCTTGTTTATGAATACATTCACAATGGCACCGTTGCTGATCATATTCATGGTCATCAAGCTACACCAGGTTCACTCACATGGCCAACTCGTATGAGCATTTGCTATAGAAACTGCTAGTGCATTGGAGATGAAATACATTTTCCTTTTTTGTTGTATGTGTTAGTGTGGTTTTGAAGGCTGCTGTTTATTATTATTATTTGGGAATCAAAATACTTTATCCAAAAAAAAAAAACTATCAAGAAGATTCATCCTTAATTTTGTTGTACATTATTATTGTAATATTCCAAATTGTGCGAATTTTGTATTATAAATGTTGTGTAGGCTTATGATAAGTTCCACATCAAATATAGCAATATAACAATAGGACTTTTTATTTTAATTAATTCTTTTAATATAGAGAAATAATATGTTTACAACATTTTCTTAATATATATTTAATTGTAGATATCAAGATCTGATTTTCCTAAATATAATCTTAGATATTTATGTTTAAATTTTAAAATATTATTTTATTTAAAATTTAAAATAGAAGAAATTCGCTTGCTTCCAATGCTCCAATGCGCTAAAAGAGACATGAACACAATATGGAATCAAGAATTTGTGCGCGATGCCATACGTTGAGGCATTATGGGAATGTGAAGGATCCAACGGTGGAGAATTTGCTGCCGGATTTCGATTTTGATCACACAGTTGGGAGGCGGCTGGCTTTGACGGGAGGGATGCAGTCGGTGGTGTTGATGGTGGTGGATGCTACAGATTTCGATGGCTCGTTTCTGAGGAAGGTGGCGAGGCTGGTTTCGGAGAAGATTGGGAAGAATTCGAAGGTGCTGAAGCAAGGGAAGTCGGGGAATTTGCCGAGGATGGTGATGGAGGTGACCAAGATTGATTTGTTGCCAACTGAGTTGTCACCTACGAGGTTGGAGCATTGGGTGAGGCAGAGAGCTAGGGAGGGTGATGCGGCAAGCAAGTTAACGAATGTGCATATTATCAAAGGCAAAAGAGTGCTCATAGTGCAGCAAGTCAAGCTGTTTCACCGGCTGCCACACCAGAGCAGCTTAGACAGTCACACAATGCAGCAGCTAGTGCACCAGAGCAGCTCAGACAGTCACACAGTGCAGCAGCTAGTGCAGGAGCAGATAGTGCAGAGCCTGAAGGGTCTAATAGTCATCAAGGGATTAAAGCCTCGTGCTACAGAGATAAAGCAGTTCAAGATGTGTTCAAGTCTGTCAAAACGACAATGTACTTTAGCTAATACTTGTACAGTAAAAGATATGTAGTTTTTGTAAATAGAGTTAGTTAGTTTAGTCAAGCACGTGTCATAGTTTGTTATATTTGTTAATTTCTGTTCACACGTGCATCAGTCTGTTAAGTTAGTTACAGAGTTGATCTCTTAGCTTGTATATATATAGGGATTTTATTCAATGAATGAGATAAGCAAATCAGTTTTCACCAAATCAATTTTCTCACACATATGGTGAGTACAGTGAGGAAATGTGTGGGCAATAGGGGCACAGAATGCCCGTAAGAGTATACTGATAAATTCAATTGGGAAGCATGTAGGAGAAGGAGGAGGGAAGATTGCACATTTGACAGAGGCGCCAGTGCCAGGGACTACATTAGAGTGGAGGGGAAGCTGTTTGACACACCGGGGCTTTTGCATCCTCATCAGATCACCACGAGGTTGACGAGGGAAGAGCAAAAGCTTGTGCATATTAGCAAGGAGTTGAGGCCGAGGACTTATAAGATCAAGGTTTGTTTTTGCTTGAATGTTAGCCGTTTGATTTTGTATATACTTGATTTGTTTATTTGAAGGTTGTCTAATTTTTTTATGTTGAGAGTCATGACAAGAACATTATGCACTGCAATGCCTTTAGAATCAATCGGATGTTATGAGAGCTATTGGTTTTTAGATGTTAAAGGTTCTAGATTTTTGAGCAGGGAGAGGCATTTTAGTTAGGTAGCTTAGTTCAAACTTTATTAGTATGAAGTAAAAAATGATGTTTTTACTGTTGTTCAACTGAGGAGCTGAAGAGGTTAAATTGGATATGACCGAATGATGCAAGCACGAGAGTCAAAGATGTTGCTTAATTGAGTTGAGTTATGTCCTTTTGCTTTTGTAGAATTTAAGGTTTTCAGTCAGTATTAGACTGTTGTGCATTCGTTAAATATGGGTGAAGGTCTCATTTTTACATCAATCTTTTGATATCTGTAGAGGTACAGCATAGGTTGTTACCTAAAGTTGCAGCTTGGTGTTGCATTGCCTACTTACCGGTGACTTCTTCGCTTAATTTTATTCTCAGACAGCAGTAAGGAACCTTTTTTTTTTTTTATTTTAATTTTTTTAAGGCTTACCATAAATCATTTGGTCAGTTAAAGTTGATTCATGCCAATTCAATGTGAAAAGATTATGAGGTGGAAAGGTTGCTGTAAAATCATATGTAGTTAGATTACCTGATCACTTCAACGTGAAGGATTTTCTTCTTTTTCCTTCTTAGCACAATCAAATGTTACGATATATGGTCGTGGATTTGCCTGACTGAAACTTTGATGGGGCTGATTGTATTCTTAGCACTGAGTGTGCCTTATTGGGGTTTATTTGGTGAGAGTGAACCAGAATGATCTTCTCTGCAAGACTTAATGTAATTCTTAAATGTTCGAGTCTGTAAATACTTGGATTAGTAGAGTTAAAAAATATTTTGCCCTCTGCAATGTATATTTTTTGTGCTGGAAGGAGCGTGAATTTATATTTTGTATTTAACTTTCCTGATGATTGTCCTTTTCTGCATCTGCTTTTAGCTTGTTATTTTACCTCATATGGGTTAAGAAATATACTTTGATTTCTTGTCATTATGTCACGTGAGAGCAGCATTTGATTTATCTTGCACTCCAGGCAACAGCATGGCAATCAGTTCTTTACAAAAAAATATGTATCTAAGCTTTTAAACAGAGATGCTGATGCTCAATGTTATTTGATTAGTTTTTTAATAAATTTTTTTCCATCGAGTTTGAGCTCGAATGCACCTCCTGTCCTCCCTTATAAGAACAGGATGATGACTGATGAATGAGTTTGGTGCCAAAATTCACTGTTTCAAAGATTGTTTGTTATTTGATGGTTCTAGAAGTTTAAACTATCTGGTCCAGTCTTGTTGTTAAAAATGAAAACACTGACCTCAAGTATTGATTAAGCTGGTTAATTCTATTTTCTTATACTGGCCTTGTTGTACGGCGCCATTGGGAATGTATTCATACACAAGAAGAAGTTCATGGCCATCAAGCAAGGGGAAATTCACACTGGCCCGAACAAAACAAATCATTATTTTTTGACTCTAAAAAAAAAAAAAAAAAGAAGGAAAATCTTGAATCTTATTACTTTTTCCCATTTGTTTCCCTAAAATTTAGTTTTAGTTATAACTAGGTGAAGTCCATGAAACACGGTTTTGTTCATAAACTTATTAAATATATAATTTATTTGAGAAACAAAATGCAAATCTCTACAGATAGCATGGGCGGCTACTATTTGTAATTTTTCTCACTGTTGTTTTGGATACACACATGAATAAAGTCTCTTTGAGTCAAATAGGAGATTTGTGGTTCAAATTCTATTTATATCAAAAACTAATTAGTGTCTTGACTTGATGATAAAGAATAATAATTATTAATGGACGTCATAGATTGAATTTTTATTGTACCTATAAATTAAAAAAAAATAAAATAAAAGAGTTGCTTCGGCAAATGTACATCCCCTGAAAAAAAAAAAGTGTTTTGATGGGTGACACTCAAAGTAGGATTTTTATTCAAAAAATAGAACACAAAATCACATAAAGAATAAAAAATTTTAGGTATTTTGGTAAATGTGCATCCCTCACATCTACATACCAATTACATGCCGCTATGAACAAGAACAACCAAACAAGTGGATGAAAAGAAAATGAAATTTCAACTAGTGAAATTAGGAAAAATACTTAGGTACTCTCGGTATATAATGAAATTGTGCTTTCTCCTATCACATTTATGATGGATTCCAACATAAATTTAATAAGTTTACCATAAATGTGAGAGGAAGGTATACCATTCACTGTGCTTTAGGAGTACCTAAAAGGTACTCCTGACATTAGGTGTAGTAGACCTACTAGTCCAAAAATCGGTTACATCCTCAGGTAAAAGTGGCAGCCGCTTATTCCTTAACACATGATCCTCATCATGACCGGGTGAAGCTGGTTGCTGTACATTAAGGATCCCAGCATCATCATATGCCATCACTTGATCCTCATGCCCATCCTTTCCACTTTGAATCTTCTTTAAAGCCTCCAATACCTCATCCATGGAAGGCCTCATTTCCTTGTCCTGTTGTAGACATTGAAAAGCTAACTTTGCCACCAAAATGGTCATTGTTCTAACTCCCTCATCTGACTCAAATCCAAGATGTGGGTCGATCAACTCATGGAATGCACACTTTTCAATCTTGTTTACAGCTAATTTAGCCAAATTAATTTCATGATTATGCCTAAATACATCAACGGCTGGCAGTGATGATATAAGCTCCATGAGGACAACCCCAAAGCTGTAGACATCACTCTTATTAGTAAGCTGGTAGCATTGGCGATATTCTGGGTCAACGTAGCCTGGTGTCCCTTGAGGAGCTGTTGAGACATGGCTAACATCATTAGGGAACAGCCGGGAAAGCCCAAAATCAGCAACTTTGACGCAGAAATTGTCATCAAGAAGGATGTTGTTAGTCTTTACGTCGCGGTGTATGATGTCAGAAGCATGGAGGTAAGCCAATGCGCTAGCAGTTTCTATAGCAATGCTCATACGAGTTGGCCATGTGAGTGAACCTGGTGTAGCTTGATGGCCATGAATATGATCAGCAACGGTGCCATTGGGAATGTATTCATACACAAGAAGAAGTTCACGGCTGTGGCGTGAAGTGCAGCCATAAAGGGAGACAAGATTCTTGTGGCGCAATCGTGTTAGGATTTCAACTTCATTGATGAACTGCTCCACTCGTCTATAGTTGGGCCTATATAAGCGCTTGACTGCAACTTCCCTCCCATCATGGAGTTTGCCTAGTTCAGAAAAATAGCATGTCAGAGTCTTCCTTTTTTATTTTCACATATTTTTCTTTACCCTTTTGTTAAGAAAGTTTATACCGTAGTTTTAAGTAATCTAGAAATTGATTCAATGAGTTGATCACCTTACCATGATAAACAGTTCCGAATCCTCCATTCCCAAGTTCTTTTTCAACATGAAAATTATTGGTGGCTTTTTCAAGTTCATTGTAGGAGAAAACAGGGACTCCAAAGTAGACACTCCACCCCTCCACTTCTGATCTTGAGGATGGATCAGAATATGTATTCCTTGCTAGCAATTTTGAAGAAGGATATTTTTTCTTGTAAAGGTGCCAGATAATAAAGAACAAGGTACTCATGAAGAAGACTGCGCATCCAACAGCTAAAGCAGAGAAAGGAAGGAGTTTAGTTCTGACTGAGAGGCAGCAATAATGGAGGAATTCATGAGATATAAAAATTTTCTAATGAATGTCACAAAGTAACTTATGAGAAGAAATTTATATATTGACAACATACTTATTAACCATCATTGTATTTAAGGCGCAAGGCCATCTTCTAGGATTATAGTAAACTTATAGCAAAAATAGGAGAAATTATTTTTGCGCGGCATGAAATGATACAATTAGAGCAGGCATGTGTCTATATCAATTTTAAAAAGAAATATGATTGAATATGCATCTTACCTAATAGTATCACCACTTTTTTGTTATTTTTATTCTCTGCAACAGCAGATAAATACAAAAATGTTGTTAGTGCAGGCACGTGTCTGTATCAATTTCAACAAGAAATATGATTGAAGATGCATCTTACCTGATGGTATCTCCACTTCGTTGTTTTTATTCTCTGCAACAGCAGATAAATACAAAAATGTTGTTAGTTTCAACAATGAAGAAAGAAGTGACACAGCTAATTAAATTGGCATCCCTTGAGATCTTAACATTGTTAGGCAAAGCACTTTCAAAACCAGCTCAGACATACCCGATCATAGGTTTCACTGAAATTAAGTTATTTCTATCTCTTTCATAACCAAAATTTGAAACTACTCCAAATCAACTAAAGCTATTGCTGCAGAGTGGATTATGGCATGGAACAGAAAGAGTAGCAACACATGTATTAGGAACAACTTCAGCATAGAAAAAAATAAAGGAGTTTATATCCATATTCATGAATGTACATGTGTGTGTGCATCAAAACATTTTTGTGTTATTCCAATGTCTGTACCTTTTCCACAACTGTTACAAGCATCAGATACATGGACTTCAAGGTCAAACTCAGCAGTTATTTTCAGTTCAGGATTATCTGAATGCTCTTGTACTGGGAGCTGAAGATCGCTTTTGCATTTGAATAGGGTCTGAGTGGGTGTGGTGAGTTTAAAAGAGATAAATGAAGAGTTGGGTAAAGCAAAACTGTCTAAGTAATGGCATTCTTTGGTATTCAAGTAATTAAAAAGCGAATGGTCCTTGACACGGATGTATTTTGAGGTGTTAGTGTAGTAAGAGATGCTTATAACTTCATATCGTCTTTCATTCCCCCAGTCGTCCTGTGGCAAGTAGATCACCGGAGGTGTTTTGTCACACTCAACTTTCATTAAACCGCAAAATGGGGGTGGGGGTGGGTGTGGGATATCGGTGAATGGGAAGCTAATGTAACCTAAATTTCCACATTGAAAGGGCCGACAATATGGGTTTTCTAGCTTTCCTTCTTCAGCTGAGTGAAGCGGCACGAGGTGTGAGAGAACAAAAACAACAAACAGAGAGACAGAAGCCATTTCCAAATTCTCTTCTATTATTCTAAAACTAAAGCAACGTATTTGTATGACTTAATTTCTCGTTTCTTCACAATATAACGTGTAGTTTCTCTGATTAACACGCCAGTTGACTTGGAAGTTGGATACGGAAGACTGGTGAAAAACCAGACTGAATTTAGAGCAAGGTGGGGTAGCCATGTGAAGCATGGTCTGTGCCTACTGGGGAGTTTCCTACTCATCTTCCCCACTGACCCACAACATAAAGATTTTGACTCCATCAAAACCTCTAATAAACGCTCAAAAAATTGGTGAAGGAAATCTTTGCGGCTGGTTTGAACCGTCAACTACTCCATGAATTACGTTTTGCAGTGTTGGCTCTCTAATTCTCGACTATAATTTTTTATCTTTTATGAACGAAAAAGGGCTTACGTTGATTATTGACCGGTTCATTGAAATCAGCAAAACTTATAGTGTGAGGCATCATTGAGTATGTTAGGACCATCGACGTAAACATTTTTGTGAAGCACACAACCTATACTCATAGGTGTGATTCAGGGCGAGTCGTTTTTGTGAAGCACACAACCTATACTCATAGGTGTGATTCAGTCCGAGAATTGCCCACGGCAATTCTCGTGTATAATAAATTTCAAAGATAAAAGTGTACAATAAATTTCAAAGCAAAAAATAAAAGAAAAAGGTAGCATTACGCCTGTCTCATAATTAATAAAAAAGGTTTGCTTTATGGTCTACTGCAATGAGACAATCTTTGGTAAAGTTTAAAGGAGTCTTGAGAAAAATAGGTGGAAACCCGTTTAAAAGTGGTCAAAAAATTTTTGGTATCCGCGAAAAAATCATAACGTGGCGAGCATTACTGGGACATGGACATGTCATCTGGGTCATGGTCATTTGTGAAGTAGGAGACGGGGTAAACGGAAGGTTTTGACAATGGAACGCAATTTATGGTGGAATAGGTGAATACTTCTATTTCAGAATTGTTTCAAATTTTCCGTAGACTCTTCTCTGTGGAAATTTTAAACAAAACAGAAAAATGGGTGTACCTTTCTTTTGGCGTATTGTTATATTTCTAGTTCATGGGCTGTCTCTGTTCAGCGAGAGTGAAGATAATATGACGAAACATCATCCACATCTCATTTCTTAATTGAATATTTAAACGCGTGCAAAAGAAGATTTCAAGTCAAATATTAGTTACCAATCAGTATCTAAACTCTTCTCTCTTGTCCTACATAATCCTCTCTTTTATTTCTCCATGATGACTTTGACTGAAGGGTCACTATTTCGATGGGACTAGGGAATCGATTGCATTTTCCTTTGTAATTTCATTAGATTGGCTTTTATTTCTGTTCCCATGCAATTTCAAATCATTAGTTGGGCTTTCAACTTCAGATGTTGATTGAACAGAAAAAAGAAGCAAAAGCATGTTGCATATTCCAAATAAAAATTATTAAAATCATGAGTTGGGCTTTAATTTCAAATGTAATTCATCTTTTTTTTTTTTCACAATTTCCCATCAACCAAACAGTAAAAAAAGAGTGTAAGTCACGCCGTACTATCCCAATTGCCATTTTAACACATAAAAATTTGCTTTATTTATTTTACCACACCATTTTACAATATACTCTACATTAGATGTTCTATTTTAATGATACTTCTCATTAAAATAATATAAACTAATAAAAAATTCATTTATTAGTTTCTCTAAAACCTCTCTCTCTCTCTCTGAAAGCCCATCCACCACCTCTCTTCTCTCTACTCTCCATATCATATATAAATGTGTGAGATGAGAGAAAGAAAGAAGAAAGAAACAAGAAAGTGACAAAAAAGAGAGAGACCGGTTTGGAGAAGAAAAAAAAAAAAAAAGAGAGAGAGAGAGAGAGAAGAAAGAAAGGAAGAGAGAGGGGAGAGAAAAAAATTTATTATAGCATTTGTGATTGTACCGTTCCAAATTTGGAACAGTAATGTTCACATATGCCAAATTATTTGGCAATTAGAACACCTCATGTGAGAGGTTTTTTTGGTGTTTGGTGTGCCAAATGTCAAATATTTGGCGTTTGGCACACCTGATGCTAGTGTTCTAACATCTATTATAGTACATGTACATCAATGAGTATTGTATCTCTAAATGCAAAAGCATTTAATTGATGTAGCCTTAGGGTGTGTTTGTTTGGAAGGGTTTTAGGGAGCAGTGACGGAGCCACACTTGGACTAAATTTAAAAAAAAAAAATATTATGTGTGTGTACTAATTTTAGCAATTTTGTTACATTTTGTTTCCCTTTAACAATATCATTTATTCTTTTAAGAGTAATGTTATACTCACAAACTTTTTTATAACATTTTTACAAACTAGTAAATTCTTATTGGTTCGCATACGGGCACACCACTCGCATCATTTTTTTACTTGCCAATAATCACTTATCACATTAGTAATTTATAAAAAACTTGTAGCTCAAGCATTTTCCTCATTTTAATGACCATAAAAAAAAAAAAAATTATAGATCTAAAATATAAAACAAAATATACAAGCCTAAAACAAATAACTCAACAAAAAAAATTATAAGTAAAACTATAAATTAACTAATTTTATCCAAAATAAATAACCTTGCCTTTTAAAAAATTCTAAAAAAATAATAATTTTGTTCTTACCCACAAAAAAAAAAAAAAAAAAAAAAAAANGAGTCAAGGAGTAGGGAAAGTTGCAAGGGAGTAGAGTTGTTATTTCTTTGTTTCTATTTCATTTCTTTTCTATGTGGTGTACATCTAAGTTGTAATATGTGTAGTTGGAATCACAATAAAGAATCTTTTATTGGTAAATAAAATTATAAGATATAGTTGATGATAAATGCAGAGTATGTTTTTTGGTACTAGTGGAGATAAATGACAAGAAAGAAAGAAAGCGGAATGTGTAGAGAAGAATAACCTTGTTAAACATTTTAGAGACTACTAAAATATTAACAAATTCTTTGTATGACTGAAAGAGATTAATTATATATATATATATATGCATGAGTGATTGCTTGTTAAAAATGATGTTGTGTACAATTTTGAGCTTGCAATTGTGAACTTTTCTTTGTGAAACTTGCAGCTGATAAACAGGTATGGGGGTCTGCTAGATGAGAAGAGTATAGCCTAATCACAGCAACCGAAAGCCTCAGAAAGATCACGCGCAGTGATGTACCCCTTTCCTACTATACAGGACTTTGGTATGTTGTTTGCTTATTCTATAAAGATTGGAATAACTTGAGATTTAGACGAAGGTGATTATGCTACATACCCTTTTGATATGCATGTCTCAAAGAGTAGTTTCATTAATTTAAGATCTCCTTTGATTTTGTGGGCATCTTGTTCAATTCTCCCTGTAAATGTACACTAATCTTCTAACTTTGGCTTTTCATTTTAGAAAAGGTATGCCTGGTATGACCACCTATATATGCTGGTTTCCATGAAGTTTGTTCTCCTTAGAAAGGAGAATATGTCTTCGTTTCAGCAGCATCTGGTGCTGTTGGCTAGCTTGTTGGACAATTTGCAAAATTGTTGGGTTGTTACGTAGTTGGAAGTGCTGGAAGTACAGAAAAGGTATATTCTATTTGTATATATACTTTTTAGTACTCAGTGGCCCTACTTTATCTACAAGCTGCTCTTTATCTAAATTCCACATTGATCAATTCAGACGGGATGGAATCTTCCTTCCCTACAAACCCTACTAAAAAACAGTCCTTTTTTGCTTCCGTGATTGTGGAGTGGGTTGGTGGGATGAATGTACCATTCACAAAAGAAGTTAAAAAAAAAAAATATATATATATATATATATTATTTTTTAAGCATGAATTAGGTTGATCTATTGAAAAATAAGTTTGGTTTTGATGATGCTTTCAATTATAAGGAAGAGCATGACTTGGATATGCTGCTTTGAAAAGGTCATTATGTCATTTGCATAATAGGAGTTTAAAATTGTAATCTGAAGCTTGAAGGACATATAGGTTCCTTGGCAGATCAAGTTGTTCTTTTTTAGCATTGCGTAATATTTTAACAAACTGGAAGGGCCATTACTTGATATGACACCACATTTTTCAGGTGGTCAATAGTTCCTCGATTCACTAATCTTCGAACTTTTCTCTTTCCTCTTTTAGGCTAGCTAGGAGTATAATAATTGAAGATGGCATTGAACCCAGGCTTACATGGAATGATGATAGACCCATTTTGTGTCTGTACATCTGGTGAAGAGGGTCAGATAACATATTAGTTTGTTGCCTTACTCTTGGAGCTAGAACCTGTTTGTAACCTGCAAAATGGCTTATTTGGCATCAAACTTTCTCTATGTACAATTTTATCTAAAGAAAAGTGCTTAATTACTCATATTACATGAAGTATTGTTAATGCATTCATGCCAAAATTTATTGGAATTACTAATTGCATTTGTCGCAGTTGAAAACTCAAGTTGAACTAATGCCAACCCTCTAGGATGTTATTGCAATATTTTTGTATGAACCCTTTTGTACGGCCCCACACCATGACCCGTAGTGGGCCTCGAACATCGACCTGGGTATATGGCCCGTGAGGCCCATCTCCCTTTGCCAAGCGGCCCACCCCGAGTCACGCCTGCCACGGGCCCAAGCTTTGCCTCTTCATTGCTTCTCGGAGAAACCCCTCCCCGAGTCTTAACATAGCTCGCGGAAACCCCGCCCCGTACCAGATTGGTCATGCCACGGGAAGACACCGCGGCCGGGAACCATCGCGGAGGTGGAAACCAAGTTCCAACGCCACCCTCACCACTTCCCATGACTACCTAACTGTCCACTTACGATCGATAATACTGGACCGCCTGTTGCACTTATTGGCAAATAATCATGACCTCTTCGCCATTCCTGAACTATAAATACAGGAAGTTTTGAGAAGAGAGGGGTTGGAAAAAAAAGGGAAAAAAGGAGGAAGAGAGGAGGGAGAAGAGAGAAAACAGAGTGAGGAAGCGGTTCAGAGCCCCGAGGAGAGGAGAGCGATTCCATTGGGCTTTGGCGTTCAGAACGACCCAGTGTAGGAAATCCAAACCCACGATACAAGTAAGTTGTGAGCCCAAGCAAGGCCCAGCCCAACAGGGTTTCGGTTTTGGGCGCGCACACCTTTGACATTCAATTTGCAAGCAGCTGATTTTGTCTTTTGACAGGGAATCAATTATACTTAGTTTTGCTACTGATTTACCACCAAGGTTCTTAAACTTGGTTTTTCTCTAAAATAAATAAATAGGGACCTGGAAAAAATTTATGTGACAAGAAGTGCAAAAGCTGTATGTATTACTTTGTTAGCATTAGCATACTGATGGAATAGTTTACATGGCATGCTACATTTCTCCCTACAAATAAATAGGGCTGAGGATATTATATAAGTTTTTGGCTAAAATTCAATTTAGTCACCTAACTTCTATTTCAATTTTCACATTAGTCCTTAAGATATTATTTTTCTTAATTTAGTTCATCACTTTGTCAAAATAAGCCAACAACATGATTTGTTAATAGTGATTGAATGTTTAAACCGAGCTAATTTTTATGATTGCTTACGGCATAATCTAATATTGCCAAATAAGATGTTGGTACCATCCAATGTGACAATAGAACCATCAAATGTGAGAAAAAAAATAAAAATAAATAAAAGAACCACCGAATGTGACAAAAGTTCACATGTCATGACTGTCTCTTTTTCAATTGTTGCCATGATGGTATTCAAATATAGATGTGAACAAGACACATTGTAGTGGATTTCTTTTTAAATGAATTTTTTCCTTTTTAGATGGATTTCTTTGTAGTTTGTCTGCTTCTTTTAGATACTTTGCAACAAGATACCGGCAAGTAGTTCATGAAAGTGAGTTATATATCAATTCAAGTTATAAATATTATGAGATGAAAATTACCATATTTAGATCCAAGTGCAAGTAGGTGGTCTGATTTCTTTGGACCATCTATGGCACATACAAACAGAATTAGTGAATTTTGTTATTTCAAATGTGAATTTATGGAAAAGTGATTTCTTAGTAAACAAATTGTGGCATATACATATGGAATATTTCCCTTGTCATTATATTAGTGGTATACTTCTCAATTTTAACTAACCTAGTAATCATAATAGATTTAATATATTTAAAAGTAAAATCTACCCCTACCTCATTGTGTTAAATACGTGTAAGTGCTCTATTAACTTGTTGGAACAACTCATAAAGCCTAGTTTGTCTATCCAAAAATCTATTCAAGAAGGCATTCATGGCTTCACAATGTTGTGTAGTCTTGTACCTGGAAAAAAATGACTTCTCTTGTAAGATAATCTTTTGCATGAATGTGCATGATTGTCCATAATATCTAGATTGATTATGATTGTCCTCTCCATTGATAATGATTATAATGGAACGATAAAAATTATTTTTACTAATATGATAAATTCATATTTTGCAAGTCCAAGTTCTTACTAATAGCAAATTATTAGTTGGCTATGATAACATATTTTTACTCATTATCTCGTCAATTAGGTTATCAATGGCTTTTTAATTACTTCGTGTATCTATTAAAAATGTTACTAAAATTAAAATGTAGAAGGTTTAAGAAAAATAATAATTGGAAAAAATATTTTGTGATCTTAAATTCAAATTTAAATTTAGGTATCCAAACAATGGAATTTCAAATCCTTCGTTATATAAGAAGACCTAAACAAGGAATTTTAAAATTAATAGATTTCAAATCAGGGCATTTTAAATCCTTGGTTCAAAATAATCCAAATCCAAATGTTCCCATCCAAATGAATTTCAAATATTTCGGTCATTTTTTAGGTTCTAAAGGTAATCTGGTCATTATTTAGGTTTCAGGGGGATTTTCGGTAATTTTTTAGGTTTCAAGGGTATTACGGTCATTTTTTAGATTCTAAGGGTTTTTTTTTTGTCATTTTTATGTTCTATTGGTATTTTGGTTATTTTATAGGTTTTAATGGTATTATAATAATTTTTTTTAGGTTTTAAGGGTATTTCATTCATTTTTAGGTTTTAGGAAGTACTTCAATCATTTTTTAGGTTCTAAGGGTATTTTGGTCATCTTTTAGGTTTTAAGAGTATTTCGATAATTTTAGAGGGTTTCAGGGGAATTTGGGTCATTTTATAAGTTTCAATGGGTATTTTAGTCATTTTTAAGGTTTCTAGTCATTTCGGTCATTTGTGGCAAAAATACTGTCATATGTAATGTTGGTACTACTTAATGTGATAATGGAACCATCAAATGTGAGAAAAAAAAAAAAGGGAACTACCGAATGTGACAAAAGTATAGTCACATGTGATGTTGGTACTGCGTAATGTGAGTACCATAAAATGTGAGGAAAAAAAAAAAAAACTACTGAATGTGACAAAAGTTCAATCACATGTAATGTTAGTACTGCACTTTGTGAGACTAGTACCATAAAATTTGAGGAAAAAAAAAAATAAATGAACCACCGAATGTGGCAAAAGTACAGTCACATGTAATGTTGGTACTGCACAATGTGAGGATGGTACTATCAAACGTGAGGAAAAAAAAAATAAAGGAACCACAAAATGTGACAAAATACAATCACATGTGATGTTGGTATTGCACAATGTGAGGATAGTACCATCAAATGTGAGAAAAAAAAAATAAAGGAACCACCAAATGTGAGAAAAGTACAGTTATATGTGATGTTGGTACTACGTAATATTAGAATGGTATCATCAAATGTAAGAAAAAAAAAAAAGAGAACCATCGAATGTGACAAAAGTACAATCACATGTGATGTTAGTACTACACAATGTGAGAATGACACAATCAAATCTAAGAAAAAAAATAAAGGAACCACCGAATGTGACAAAAGTATAGTCACATGTGATGTTAGTATTACACAATGTGAGGATGGTACCATCAAATGTGAGAAAAATAAGGGAACCACCGAATATGACAAAAGTACAATCACATGTGATGTTAGTACTATACAATGTGAGGATGATACCATCATATGTGAGAAAAAAAATAAAGAAACTATCGAATGTGACAAAAGTACAGTCACATGTGATGTTGGTACTGCATAATGTGAGGATGATATCATCAAATGTGAGAAAAAAAAAAAAAAGAACCACTGAATGTGAAAAAAGTACAATCACATGTGATGTTGTACTACAAATGCAAGGATGGTACCATCAAATGTGATGTGTTTGGTAACCTGATATAACAGGTTGTCTACTAGTGGGTATCGTACCCCCAAAAAAAAGAGGGGGTACTGTAGAATTATCCTATATATTTATATATATTATATTAAATCTAAAATTAGGCTAGATGTGATTATTTCTCTCTATTATTTTGAATTTGGATATTTTTTCTTGCTATTATTTCAGTAAATCATAACTATATGATTAAATATAGAATTAGTCTATATAGTAAAAACGTATATCATATTATCATAACGTAGGTAAATAAAACAAAGAATTGACTCCACAGTGTTAGATGACATAAATCTTCGTAAATAATCTATTATATTTAGAGTTAGAAGGCCTAAAAGTTTATTCAAAAGGAACAACCATGAATTCTTGTAACATATATTATACATAAAGGTATGGATAAAAAATACAAATAATAGGGTAGAATAGTGATGAAGCTCATACTTTAACGCAATATAAAGCATAGACTTTTATGACCGTGTGGTATGCAAACAATACTTTCTTGGGTGGTTACAATACACCGATACTACTTTCTACAATTTTATTAAAAACCTATGTGAAGCATCTTCGTCAATCTTTTTTTATATATACAAATAGGGGTATCCAAGTTTGTCCCACCCAAACCGTCTGGGTCAAATCGAAAACTGTTCGACCCGATGCCAACAACGGTCAGCGACGAATCTTCACTTTTAGGAACCGAAACTGGTGGGTAGGTTAGTGGTTTTTCGCATAAAAAACAGAGTCCAATCGACCTCCCCTCCAAAATCTTGCCATTCATCACCCTCCCCCTCTCTCTCAGATGCGAATTCGGTGAGTTTGTCAAGATCCGAGCAAGATCTTTACGAGATCGAATGAGATCTTGACAAAATCCTTTGAGATTTGGCCAAATCACCACTAGATTTGTCGAGATCTAGCTGGATCTTGACTAGCCAAATCTCCACCACCGTTTAAGATTGTTGCTCTCCATTAGTTTCAATCGAAATTGATCGCTATCCACCTAAACCAAAACTGACTCAACCCATGGTTTTCAATAGTCGGCGACGGTCAGCTGCTCTGCCACTTAAAGTTGTCGGGTCGATTCCGGGTTGGGCACAAACCCGACTAAGACCGACCCATGAACAACCCTAAATACAAATGATGGGCCATACAATGATTTGTTTTGTTTTCCTTTCCAAAGTTAACTATGTAACCTCTATGTAACCTATGGTGGCATAAACCCTTTTATTTTTCCAAAAGAAAAGAAAACAAAAAACACTGTACAATTTTGGGGTTTGCACAAAGGCAATTTATAAAGATGACGTGAGCTTACTCCCCCCTCTAATTTATTACTAACTAATTACTTATCATTTGAGGTCAAGAGACTCAAGGCTACATCCTAGTGAAAGGATCAACTGCAGAAAATGGAACCCTTGGCCTAATGACCACATCAAATCGAACCATTCACTAAGTTCATATGATTAAATATTAATTTTTGATACAAGGGTTTAACAACTTATCATGCACTCAGTAGAGCTTCCAAACGTGTAAGAGTGACTTTTCAGGGAATGGCCCCATCCATTCTTCATTGCTTCAGCATTTAATAAAACCTGAATCATTAATTTATTATAATTAAATCTTGCAAGAAGAAACAAGGTGGCGAATTATGACCACAAATAAAACTCTGTTACAATAGCTTTGACACTCAATACACATTGTATGGAGTTCCTCAGTGATCATTTTCAAATCACAGGCAACTGTAAGCTAACAGTAATTTCCATGGCCTAGGGCAGTATTAGACTTTTGGGTGGAATATGACTTGGGCAGAGCTTTTTGTCTTCCACCAATAAATTTAAGCTGGATCATATGCTTTTAAGAAAGAAGAGAGCCTTTTGTCTAAAGAAGAATCCTGTCCATAGCATCTAATGTTTTCTTTTGGCTCTGAGTCCAGCAGAACAGCAATATTCTCATTAAGATGGACAGATATAAATCCTCTTGCACACTTCCTGTCAATGAGTGTCAATCATTCCATCTGTGGCTTGACAATGTTGCAAGCTGATCGGTTTTAGACCCCTTAAAACAACCAGATTGGTTAGCCTAGATTAATTAGCCAAGTTATTACTTTGTCAAATTATGCAATTCTAGGTTAAAGCAATTAAATAATCATATCAAAATAATAAAGCAGCGGAATAATAAAAGACACAATGATATGATCACCCAGGAAACCACACGGTAAAAACCTGGGGAGGATTTGACCTAGCTATCCTCAAGGTAAACCTGAATCCACTATGTGAAAGAATCGAAGTTCATATAGAAGGACTACAAGCTCCACGCTTGACTTCCTAATGCTAGCCACCAGTAGAACTTACTGACACGACCACGTGCAAGCTTCGAATCCACGGACTCCTTCTTTCTTAGATTCTTCAATCAGCTACAAGCATCCCCGCTTGATAATTTTTAAGCTTCAATTGTAGCAACCAAGTTGATCATCAAGCTATTGATACTATCTCTAACTTGAAAACCCTAAGCTTTGTGTAAAGGAAAGCTCCTCTAGATCTCACAAGAGATTTACACAAAACAGCAATGTATGAGCAACAATACAACTGGAGCAACCCTCAAAAATGTGGCTAGGGTTTTGTTTATATACCTAGGGTAAAAACATAAAACACTAAACGTTTAATGAAGTAGGGCTGAGTTGGAAATTCTGCAAAAAAATCAACCTGTGCGATTTTCGATCGATCGAGCCAGGCCGAAAGTCCCAAGTACTTCTGCAGCCACTCGATTCCAACTTTACAATAATAAACCAACTTTGAGCAAGTCTAAACAAGACTAAATACATTGTTTTGATCATGGTTTGCCAACATTACAAATTAGAGTTCTAAATACATAAAATCCTAAGACCTTAGAACCTAACACAAGCTTTTTGCTTCCTCTCACAAGCTAGGTTCATACTTGTCACTCTGTCTTCCTCATCCATTCTTGTTAACACAATCTTTGTGATAGGTTTTAGACCCCTTAAAACACAACCAGATTGGTTAGCCTAAATTAATTAGCCAAGTTGTTACTTAGTCAAATTATGCAATTCTAGGTTAAAGCAATCAAATAATCATATCAAAATAATAAAGCAGCGGAAAATAAATAAACACAAGATATGATGACCTAGGAAACCACACGGTAAAAACCTGGGGAGGATTTGACCTAACTATCCTCAAGGTAAACCTGAATCCACTATGCGAAAGAATTGAAGTTCATACAGAAGGACTACAAGCTCCCCGCTTGACTTCCTAATGCTACCCACCAGTAGAACTTACTGACACGACCACGTGTAAGCTCCGAATCCACGGACTCCTTCTTTCTTGGATTCTTCAATCAGCTACAAGCACCCTCGCTTGATTATCTTTAAGCTTCAATGGTAGCAACCAAGTTGATCATCAAGATGTAGATAATATCTCCAACTTGAAAACCCTAAGTTTTGTGTAAAGGAAAACTCCTCAAAGATCTCACAAGAGATTTACACAAAACAACAATGTATGAGCAACAATACAATTGGAGCAATCTTCAAAAACGTGGCTAGGGTTTTGTTTAAATACCTAGGGTAAAAATATAAAATCCTAAAGGTTTAATGAAGTAGGGCTGAGTTGGAAATTCTGCAGAAAAATCAACCTGTGCGATTTTCGATCGATCGAGTCTGTTCTTCGATCGATCGAGCCAGGCCGAAAGTCCCAAGTACTTCTGCAGCCACTCGATTCCAACTTTACAATAATAAACCAACTTTGAGCAAGTCTAGACAAGAATAAATACATTGTTTTGATCATGGTTTGCCAACATTACAAATTAGAGTTCTAAATACATAAAATCCTAAGACCTTAGAACCTAACAAACTCCCCCTTTGGCAATCCGTGACAAAACCCTAATTAAAAACTCAAAGTTTTACAAGTAAAAAGCCCTTTACAAAGAAATGCTCATAAATTTCAAATTCAGCCTAACTACTATCCATCGGTTGCAAGTGTAGACAGCAGCTTAGTTGAATCAACCTGTATATTCCTGAAATACTCAACAAATGTATAAACGCATATGTGACAGAAAAGAGTAAAACAATAGGTATAACATTCTTGTAAGATTCACACAACACAAAATAAAGACATATATAAATGATCAACTCATAAATATAAATCAATAAGCAGTGAATCACAAATCAACAAGAATCAATAAAAAATATATCAATCAATGTTACTCCCCCTAACATGAATATCCCCAAAAATGATATATAAAGTGAAGCACCTAGATACAATTTCAAAAAAAAACTCCACAAGTAACAAAAAATCTCCCCCTAACAACAAAAACCCTCTACAAGTCAAAACTCCACTCCCCCTTTTTGTGACGGAATGCCAAAGAGCAATCATGAGTCGCCATCAAAAGGAGGTGGTGAGGGTGAATGAAGACGCGCTAAATCGACTCGGAGAGCATGAATCTCATCTAGTAAGTCCACCAAAATCTGACCCTGAGCCGCCTGAACGGTCACGACAGTCTCCAGAGTACGATGAACATCAAAGTCTGTCGAAGGAGGTGGAGGAACATCAGCAGCAGCATCATCATCACCAACTGGATCAGGAACATCCTCACCAGCAGCACCTGTAGAAGAAGAAAGAGGAGGAGCGCTACTAGACGGCTCGGACCTAGGGTGTTTAGAACCAGCTCGAAGATGAGCGGCCCTCTGTCTAAGAAATGACGCATCTATGGGAGCTATCACATGAACAGGCTCAAAGGAAGGGAAGTCATTAAGGTCAAGATGGAGCAAAATCCTATGAATGAAAATAGGATGAACAAGGGCATGAGAAGAAGATGAACTCCTATAAACATCGTTTATAGAACGAAGAAAGAGATGGGGAAAACTAATAGGAGCATCAGTAACCAGAGCATACAAAAAGACACACCGCTCAAGAGGAATGGTGTGGACATGAGAAATGGGTCAGATGGAATGACAAGCTATCCGAAAGAACAGATAATGCAACCCGGAGAGCTTAGCAGAAGTGATCCTAGGATCAGAACCCCACTGGACAGAAGTCCCAGTGATGTAAGATAAAACATCGCTCAGCTCGGGAGACTCGTCATAAGGATAGACAGGATCCCTAACCAACGGTACCCCTAGAGTATCAGCCACTACCTAAGGAGTAATGGTGTACCCTACACCTCGTATCTAACTTTTTACTAAAGTGTTGGAATCATAGACGTGGATAGAGATGTTCGAATAGAACTCTCTAATCAAGGCAAACGGTGGAGGAGGATCAGAAATGTCTAACAAAGGTAACTAGCCCCAACGCTCAAAGTTTGCCCTAACGGCAGGATCTAGCTCATCTAACAAAACAGAACGCTCAGCCCAAATCTTCCTCTTAAGGTTAAGCTTCTCAAAAAGATCTTGGTTTTTCTCACTCGGAAACCTCTCACGGTTAAAGGAGGGAGGGGATGGAGAGGAAGAGGGAATGGACCTATGGGCTTTAGTCTTCCTAGGCATGATGCTAAGGAAAGGACAGAGACACAAAAGAGAAAACCAAAAAGACACAAGAAAACAGAACCAAGGGCAGACTGCAAATTAGCAACAAAAAAAATAGAATGAAAATCTATATGATGCATGAACAGATATAATGTCATGATGCATGTACTAATGCAGTGAGCAATTAAGTTTAATTGAGATTAAATTGACAAAATTGGCTTGAGCAGGGAATTTTCTTAACAAAAACCCCAAAAATTTAACACCACTTGAAAATTTTTAAAACAAAATGATGAATTGAGCATTATAAAACACAACACATAGATTATAATGCTTAATTTCATCAATACAACAAACCAATTGCATCAAATTCTACTCAATTTAACAAAATCCCCAAATCGGATTGTTGAGGTGCAAAATAATTAAATAGCCACAAATAAGCCCAAAAAAGAAAAGAGATGAAAAAGACCTTAGGCCCATTTCACACAAAAAAAAAAAAGAGAGAAAGAGAATAAAGGATGGGCTCTCACAATAAAGGAAAGGAAGGAGAAAAGAAAGAAAAAGAAAGGAGCCCAGAGGACCTGATTCAGAGGTCCACGAAGAAAAGGGCCCAAGAAAAACAGATAAAGGAAACAGCAAGCCAAAGCAAGCCTAGAAGGAAGACTTGGGTCGGGACGCCCAGAAGCAATACCAGAGCCAGAGGATCCCCGGACGCGTGAGGTGAAATTAAAGCAGATTTGATAAGAAAAAAAGACAAAAAGGCACGCTGGGAGACTCTCATTTGAAGAAAGACAAAAGATAAAGATGCAGGAGATTTGGTCCCAACCATTTGAAGAAAAAAGACAAAGAAAGTACAACTGGGAAAGCTGGGAAAGCTGGAGCAAGAAAAGCCAAAGCGCCTCAGGTCAACTAACGAAAAATCTGGAAATGGGAAGCTGGCTGGGAAACTTTCATCCGGTCGCAGCAAAAAGAGAGGAGCTATGAGAAAAAAGGAAACGACATGTCCCTGGAACAACCAGGCGCTGAACCAACTTCAAAGGGCAAAAAAAGAAAATTGGTAGTACCCCCAGGAGCCCGCCACTGTGCTATAAAAAGGGGGGAAAGGAAAAAGATAGGACATTCAATTCTGGATGCTTAGATCATTCATTAGGACACTTAAAGCTATTTCTCTAAAGTCTCAAAAAAATATAGAAGAGACTCTGTTAAACTAAAGGGAAAACAGAGGAACCTGTTCCCGGTATCCTAGAGACAGCCACTACATTACACGCTCGGATTCAACGAATTCAAACTTTGCAAGTCTTTGAAGCTTGAATGGCTATCAAAGTCTGTAATTTTTGAACTCACTTGAACCTTGCATCATGTTTTTTTAGTGAGCTTTGTAATCACAGTTAAAAGAAAAACTAATGGAACATACCTCACCAATTAGAGGATCCCTAACATGTTCTTTGCATTATATTTCATTTATTATGCATTTCCCTTACTGTTAAACGTCATTCAATACAAATACTTTTCTTTTAGTTGTTTGTAATTGTAGGAAGCTTGTTTCTGTGCACAAATCTATTCTTAAATCAGCCTGTTAGCTGCGGAGAATTGATCCCAGTCTACCAAGAACCTCTCACACGGTCCAGGATCCTTGGGCCATAGAGCTAAAAAAAAAAAGCACTCTCACATTTTGGCGACTCCGCTGGGGACTGGGTAAAGAAAAGGGGAAGAAGTAATCCCTTCGCAGAACATGCCTCCAAGACAAAGGAACAGTAAAGGCACTAATGCGCCACCCACGGCCTCTGAGCCCGTGGGAGAAAATGAAGTGGCCTCCAGACAAAGAGGCGAGGTGCCCCTAGCAGAGCACGAGGCCGTGTCAGAACAGAGGAATGCAAGACAGGAGCTAGACCCTATAGCTCAGATGACTACGATGTTGAAAGATTTGCAACAAGAAGTTCGCCTTCTTAAAGAAGGCAAAACACAGGAAGTCAGAGACAATGCCCCCCACGTGGGCAACCAAGATGGAGCCCAGCCAGAGGGAGGGTCAGCAGTGGGAGGAGGAACTATTCAATACAAATACTTTTCTTTTAGTTGTTTGTAATTGTAGGAAGCTTGTTTCTGTGCACAAATCTATTCTTAAATCAGCCTGTTAGCTGCGGAGAATTGATCCCAGTCCACCAAGAACCTCTCACACGGCCCAGGATCCTTGGGCCATAGTGCTAAAAAAAAAAAAGCACTCTCACAGTCTTTTTCTTATTGCAACAATCGTTGCTGCCAATCCATCAAATGTTTTTTCAAATTTTGTAAACGTTTTGGCCACAATATTGAGACTTGCTATCATCGCAACAAATCAACTGTTTCAATTTTTGTTACTACTGTTGCTAACACTAATAGTGTCCAACCAATGGCTCCTGTCTCTGCACAGTCCAAGTCTTTTGGATTCACTTTCTCCATTTCCAGAGATGACCTTATAAATATCATCGCCAATGTCATTCGTATGGTTGGTAATGCATTTTATTCCTCTTCTCTCTTAATATTATCTGGTATATCTCCTACCTCTTGGCTTATGGATTCTGCTTGTTGCAATCACATGACATCTCACTCGTCCTTATTTTCTGAACTTAAACCTGCACTGCACCCTCTTAACACAGCAAATGGTTCCACAATGTCTGGTCATAATATAGGTTCAGTTTCAACCTCCAACCTCTCGGTTCCTGGGGTCTTTAATGTTCCTAACCTTTCTTATAATTTATTTTATGTGGGACAATTAGCTAAGTTGGGTTATCGCATTACCTTTGATTATTCTAGGTGCATTGTGCAGGATCCTAGGACCGGACAGGAGCTTGGGACCGGTCCCAGGGTTGGGCGTATGTTTCCCGTGGACAACCTTCGTCTTCCACTTGTTGCTCCTGTTTCCATTGCTATAGCTGCTGCAGTTTCTTCCACTCCTTCCCTTGCACTTTGGCATGCTCAACTTGGTCATGAATCTTCCTCTCGGGTACAACAATTGGCTTCTAGAGGTTTGTTAGGTTCAGTGTCTACAGAAAATTTTGATTGTGTTTCATGTCAGTTAGGAAAACAACCAGCTTTGCCTTTCAATACTAGTGAATAAATATCCACTGATATTTTTGACCTTATTCATTCTGATGTTTGGGGGCCGTCCTCTGTCTCTAGTATTGGTGGGTCTAGATATTTTGTTGTCTTTGTTGATAATTACTCTCGCTATAGCTCGATTTTTAATATGAAACATCGTTCTGAATTATTGGAAGTATATTCTAATTTTGCAAAAATGGTTGAAACTCAGTTTTTCAGACGCATCAAAATTTTTTGATCTGATAATGCTCTTGAATATACTCAATATGCTTTCCAAGCTATTTTGCATTTCTATGGCACTGTTCATCAACTAACTTGTCCAGGTACCTCTCAGCAAAATAATAGAACCGAACGAAAACTTCGTCATATTTTTGACACTGTTCGTGCTCTCTTTCTCTCTGCCAAAGTTCCTGCTCCTTTTTGGGGTGAAACTGCTCTTCATGTTGTTCATACTATTAATTGCATTCCGAGTCCTGTTATCCAAAATCAAACTCCATATGAGTACCTTTTTGGGTCACCTCCAGACTATCACCACCTTCGCTCCTTCGATTCTACTTGTTTCGTTCTTCTTTAACCACATAAACATAACAAACTTGAGCTTCGGTCAAGGCTTTGCTGTTTTCTTAGCTATGGCGAAACTCAAAGGAGTATAGGTGTTATGATCCTATCTCTAATTGTCTTCGTATCTCCTGCAATGTTGTCTTTTGGGAACATCGCCTTTTTGTCGAGCTTTCTCATTTTAATGCTTCCCTGTCTTCCTCCTCTGTCTTAAATATTTTTTCAGATGATGTACATATTCCTTCTGTAGCTACTCCTGATCCTCCTGTAGCTGCTCCTCCTGTAGTTGCTTCTGATTCTGTTGCTGTAGACTTCTTTGTCCAACTACCAAATATCACTGATCCCATTCCTAGTTCACCATTTAATGAACAGGTGGAAGATGAACATGTTGAAAACGAGCTACCCAACCCCAATTCTGAGCTTGGGTCTCTTGCTCCTGTTCCGCCTGAAAATCTTGCACAAGACATTCCACCTCGTCACTCAACTCGGGTAAGATTTATTCCTACACATTTACTTGACTATCATGTTACACTGCCCTTGCTACACTACACAAGCCTCACACCTATGGTGAGGCTTTCACTGACCCTTTATTGCAGATTGCAATGAAAGAAGAACTTGATGCATTATCTAAAAACCATACTTGGGATTTGGTGACACTTCCTCCTGGGAAATCTGTAGTTGGTTGTAAGTGGATCTACAAGATTAAGACTCGCTTTGATGGGTCCATTGAGTGCTACAAAGCTTGTCTTGTTGCAAAAAGTTTTACACAAGAGTATAGGATTGATTATGAAGAGATCTTTGCTCCGGTTGCTCGTATTTCATCTGTTCGTGCCCTCTTAGCTGTTGCTGCTGCTAGTAAATAGAACCTTTTTCAGATGGATGTCAAAAATGCATTCCTTAATGGGGATTTAAGTGAAGAAGTGTATATGCAACCTCCTCCTGGTCTCTCTGTTGACTCAAACAAGATTTGTCACCTTCGACGTGCACTTTATGGCCTTAAACAAGCTCCATGAGCTTGGTTTGCCAAATTCAGCTCTACCATCTTTCGCTTAGGTTACATGGCCAGTAATTATGATTCTGCCTTATTTCTTCGTCGCACTGACAAATGCACTATTTTACTTCTCTTATATGTGGACGATATGATCATAACTGGTGATGACCTCAATGGCATTCAAGAACTCAAGACTTTTCTTAGTCAGTAGTTTGAGATGAAAGATCTTGGACATCTCAGCTACTTCTTGGGTCTTGAAATCACTTATTCTACAGATGGGTTTTATATTACTCAAGCCAAGTGTGCCTATGAACTCTTGTCTCGAGCTGGACTCACTGATAGTAAGACTGTTGACACTCTCGTTGAGCTTAATGCGCATCTGACTCCCTCGGGGGGAAACCATTGTCTAATCCCTCTCTTTACAGACGCTTGGTTGGCAGCTTAGTTTATCTCACTGTTACTTGTCCAAACATTTCCTATGCTGTTCACCAGGTGAGCCAGTATCTATCTGCACCACGATCGACTCACTATGTTACTGTTCTATACATTCTTCGATACCTAAAAGGCACTCTCTTCCATGGTCTTTTCTACTCTGCTCAGTCTCCTCTTATTCTCTGTGCATTTTCTGATGCTAATTGGGCAGGAGATTCCACTGATCATAGGTCCACCACTGGTTATTGCTTTCTTCTTGGTTCTTCTCTGATTTCTTAGTTAAGTAAAAAACAAACTCATGTGGCCTGCTCCAGTACTGAAGCAGAATATCGTGCCCTTGCTGATACCACATTTGAGCTCCTTTGGCTAAGATGGCTTCTCAAAGACTTAGATGTGTTTACATCCTCTGCTACTCCTCTTTATTGTGACAACCAAAGTGCTATTCATATTGCTTACAATGATGTTTTCCATGAACGGACTAAGCACATCGAGATCGATTGTCATTTTATCCGTTTTCATATTGTCCATGGTACTCTCAAGCTGATCTCAGTATTCTCTAAAGATCAACTTGCAGATATTTTCGCCAAGTCACATCTTAAAGGACGCCTTCGTACTTTGGTTGACAACTTCAAGCTGGTCTCACATCCACCTTGAGTTTGAAGGGGGCTGTTAATGTGTATAATATATTGTGGGCTTTAGGTCCAATTAGGTTACTTGTATAGCACACATATTTACTTATATTACACACATATTTACTTGTACTACATACATATGCCTCCTATATAAAGGTACCTATGTACATTCTTTCATTATGAAATACAATACAATTACATTCAATATTTCTAACAATGTACAATAAGGAGCATGCAATGATGAATGTCCATCTGGTAAATGTTAAAATGGGAGTTAGAAGGGCGAACAACGTAAATGTAAGGATGCAAGAAATCTCCCGTGGGATCGTGATACAAGGCCAACCCAGTTTGTTAGTATAGTATTACACAAGGATCCCGGACCTTAATTTTTATTGTTTGTTTGTTTGTTTTTTTTACACCCACTCTTACTGCATCACTGCTCATTAATTTGCTCCTGATATATATTAAGCATAACAGCTTAGACCATGGCTGTTAAAGCTTCACACTATTTTAAATGTCTCGGTACAACATGAAAAAGGAAGTGATATTCTTTTACAGTATCCACTTGTTTTGTATTATTCAAAAAATTATTTCCTTGACACATACATACATGTGCCTTAGTACATGAAACTTATCAGCTTCTTATTACTAGTTAGAGTGAAGGGAACACATCATTCCTCTTCTTAATTCATGGACAGAAAGTGATAACATAGTTGGGTGCACCGGAGCAAGTAAATGTGCTGTTCTGGTCATCATAAGCATAGCTATAAGCTTGAGGGCATTGGTTCTCAAAGATCCGAGAATAGTCTGTGGGTGGACATGTTTCTGGGGTGTTATTTGCACCAGTGCAACAATACTGTGGTTGATTGAAAGCAGTACAAGCACTCTTGCAAGCAATAACGCTTCCATCAGACCCTTTCACTTGCAGCTCTGCTGGGCAAGCTGCATTCACATTGGCCGGACAGCTTGAGGCCTTGCATTCACCAGTTCCACCTTGTGTGGCTACTGAAACAGGCAAGTTGAACCCATCTACAAGGCTAACATCATAAAAGTCCATTCCACCATTGGCGGCTATGTTGATTTCTACCAAAGAAGCTGGCGGAACTGCACCGTTACCATTGCATGAAACCTGACCAGAGCTACATTCTGCAGTAGCACAACTGAACTTTCCGGAGCTGTCTGTGGAGCATAGAGTTCGGGCCCAGAATCGGCCTTTCCATGGAGCTTGGACATCTATTGCTGAGGATGCTGTAGATGCTAACTCAAACCCGGTAGTTGATAATTGAGGTTTTTGATCTGAAGTTAAGGTTCCTGGCCATACGGTATATGGACAGTTGTTTGTGAAAGTTATTCTAGCAGAGTGAGTACCTGCATGCAACATATATAAACCAAAATCCTTGTCATCATTTTGAAAATGAAAACAAAGCCTCTATTGTAAGCAGCAAATATATGTAGCAGATGCAACATTAATTCTAACGTGTAGATACACGTACGTATCATGATGATGCAAGGTTATAATTCAACGGGTTGCAATTATTTTTAATTATCAAAAGTAAGTAAATAAGACTCGTGATGAAAAGAATGTGCATGAACTCTATTCCTTCGCGGGGTTTCATGACTTTTATTGCGTAGCCCATGTGATGATGAATCATGAATGGGGCAAAAAAACCAGCATGATTTTTGATGTTTTCGATAAAATGAATCATCCCGAACAAGAATTTTATAACTATTTTGGGTGTATATCAAGTACTTCTAAAGGATGAGAGAGAGAGAGTTTTGGACGATGCAACGTAGGGTAGTGATTAGTGAGGAGGCATACCAGATAGGAAAAAGAAGGCCAAGGTAAGGCTGTAGAGTGCCAGGGTTTTCATCATTGTATAATATCGTTGCTTTAAATTGGTGGTATATAAGAACTAACAAGTATAATGAACTTGAATGTGGTATGGTGATAATAATTTGAAGAACTTGGTTGGGTATATATAGAAGCTTATACGTGGTTGCGGATATCAATGCGGTCCATGCGGGGAAAATAGGCTTGGATTTTTTTTTTTGTCATTTTCTTTGAGTGAAGGCTTGGACTTTTCAGTAGGAATGCTTATTGGCCTGGTGATCGTTAGAGTCTTTTATACGGCACCAAGGTCACTATTTCGTTGGAGAAACAAAAAGATCAAGGAACCTGGTATATTTAGAACAACGGGTTCTCTAGAATGACTGTAATAGTATTATGTTGAATAGACTTTTGTTTTGTGTTCAATTTAACAACGTGTGAGATTGAGACGAAGTAACCAGTCTATTTCACCCACGACTTAAGGTAGCGTCCATAGGTTTTCACTAGGGAAATTGAAGACAAACCTATGCAATCTGTAAGTCATGCCAACTCTAATTTATCTGATTTCAACGTGAATTTTTGCGCGTTGGTCGAACTTTCAACCCAGGCGGCTTGAGATGTTTTTGTGAGTTTTGCGGATGAATTTGGAGTGAAAAAAATATTCTTTCACATTTGTTCATAAAACACATAAAAGTAACTATGAAAAAAAGGCGGTGAAATAGTGGATGTGTAAGAACCAAAACCCTTTGGAGTTAACCAATTCGTTAGGCTTCTAATCCTAGCTCGGATCTAGTAGGTTCCTTTTTTAATTTCTTTTTCAGCAAAATTATCTTGTCATAATTCAAAGAGTAAAACTAAACCATCATATAGTTTTGATCAAAGCCTCTTTTAATACATCCACATTCTAGAATATAGTACATTTTCTAGTAATATTGTGGCATATTCTTTTCGTGAAAATCTATATACATATATAAACCTGAAACTTCTGAAACTCATAATTTTTCACATCAACATAATATTTTTTTTAAAATCATTATTATTATATTTTTTTTAAATAAAATTATATTTGTTTAGTCCAAACTTTTTTTTTTTTTGAGAAACTGTTTAGTCCAAATTTAACAATGAATGAAACTCTATTTCTTTAACAAGTCCAACTTAAACTCAAACTCATCATTATCATTTATTTTAAACACACACATCCTTTCCTCTTCCTTAAATCATGCACGTTTTCTATCTCAAAAAAAGAAAAAAAGAGATAAGCACATTTAAAGTTCTTGATAAAATACCATTTAGTTTGTTTTCTTGGTTAGAGAAGTTTGACTCAAAACTAATACTATGCTCTGGTTAGAGAGGTTTGGATCCAATAAAACTCTATAATCTATATTGCATCTAAATTCAAACCTATAAATATGTTACATCAATGCTTCAGATAAGAAAACATCATCTGAAGTAGAAAATAGAAGAGAGAATTTGAGAAGAGCATTGAGCTTTGACTGTGGGAGTATGTGATGGCAAGTCATCAATTATTATGTATATGGTAATTTGATTTATATATCTTTTGTTTTTTTTTTTTTGATTTAGATGGATTCACAAATCTGTATGTTTCAATTGATTCTTTGTTATTTATTCTTGAGGTTTGGATATCAATTATCAAGTACTAAATAATTAAAATTCAACAATAAAACTCATAGATAATAAATAATCAAGAGCTTATTGCTACAAACACTATGAGCTATGAGATCACAACTTCAATAATATTCTATATACTCAATAGCGGATTTAAAATCACTGTTGAAAGAACTGGGATTTGTCTCAACTTTTTCTTCTTCTTTATATATATATATTTATATATGTAAATGAAATTTTGGTCTCAAATTTAGCCATTTCTTTGTTTTGGATTACAGGTTTGGCTATATGGTGGATCTCACTAGCATTACATTGGTTCTTTAAAGAACAATTTAGGTATGTATCCCTTGCAAGCATACATGAACTTAAATTGTCTTTTAATATATGCATGCTTTATTATTCTCCAATAGTTTTCCCGTGCATTGCACAGGTTAGCGACTACTTTTCTAGTAATATTGAGGCATATTCTTTTTATGAAAAAAATATTAAAGAACAACACACTTTTGTGGATAGAGAAGTGACTAGTGAGCAAGGAGTCTAACTTCTTTCGGTTTTCATACTCAAGGGTCTGTATCTTCAAGATTTTAAGAGATGGACCACATGGTAATAATAATAATAATAACGGATTTGGCTTGAATCTAGTGTCCTATGCGTTGAACATGATAGGATGCTAACATGAGTCCCAAATTTACCATATCCCAATCCTCTTACTATAGCATATTTAATATTTGGCACACTAAACACCAAAAACCCTCTCACATCATATGTTTTAAATGCTAAAAGTTTTAGTATTGATTAAGAGTACAATTCTAATAATAGAACTGTATTGATGGAAATGCTAAACCTTTAAATATTTTTTTATTCTACTTTTCTCTCTTCTCTCTCACCTGTCTGATTCACTCTTAGCCTCTCCACTCTATTTTTATAAAATCATCCTCTCCTTTCACTCTCACCTCTGATCTTGCCGCCAATCTCTCCTTTAATCTCGTCACCTCGCATGCTGCTGATCTCACTCTTAGACGTCACCGCCGATCTTGTCAGACAGCTCTCAACAACCTTGGCTAACTACACTTCACCCAATTGTCATCGATCCTGGCCAGCCTCCTCTCCCTAAGCCATCCCTCTCTCTCTCGCGCGCGTGAGTGCACAATGGTTGTGGTGTTTTTTTTTTTTTTTTTTGGTGGTCACGGTGGGCTGATATTAGTTTTGGTTTTTTTTTTTTTTTTTTTTTTTGGGCACTGCAATGGGCTGATATTAGTGGCCAATGGTTGATTTTGTGTGGTGGCGGGTTGTGGTGGGGTGTGCTGTGGGCGATGAGGAATTTTGTTTTTATTTATTTATATATTATATTGTAGGAGATTTTAAGGTTATTTTAATGTATTGTATATATTATTTTATTGTGTTGATCGGAAAAATATAATATCTAATTTAGGATGTATTGTAAAGTGATATATGTTAAACTAGCATTTGGCATGGCACTGTTGATGCTAATATATTGCTCTTTTATTTGGGTTAGAAGAACAAGTAATGTTGCTACCCATATTGCAACTAAGAGCATTCACAACAAGGGTGTTGAATCCACTCAAAAGCTATTTTTAGCCTCTTAAACCACAAAAATCATACTTAATCAAAGATCGATGCCATATCTAAAAGAATTTGACATCTTGCTACAATGAACTCTCATAAATGAGAGCTCACTGTAGCAACTTACTATTATTTTTTAATGATTTTGTGGTGATTGGTTTTGATGGTTGGTTTTTGTGGTGATTGTTTTTTTATTTTTTTAATGAATTGTTTATATTATTATAAATGAAATGGTAAAAAATAAAAACTTTGATGTGGGCTGAATTGTAAAGTAAGTTGTTACAATTGATTAAGTAAGTTTTTGAGTTGCTAAATGCTATATTTTTTTTTTTATCCTTGATGTAAATGCTCTAAGCATGCCTTAGGTTCTAGCTTCTCTTTGTGTTTCAATAAGGATAATCTGCCAGCAGCCCTACCACTGTTTGTAAGGCAGACATCCCCTCTGCTCATTCTGATTCCTTTTTGTTATATGAAATTGAAGCTTATAATTGAGGAGATTTCGAGGATACTCTTATTTGTGAATTCTCTATTCTACCAAGGTTAGGTGGGAAAGCACCAATGTTGGAACAATCAGAGCTTCGCTCTGCGTACCCCTCACCTCATTGTTGATCAAGTGGTGCATGTTTAATATTGTTAGATTAGATGGAATCAGTCCCTTTTTTTTCTTCTTAATTTTTAATTTTTATATAATTGATGTGATGGTGCAAAACTCTCTGGCATGTTGCCTTTTAAAGTAGTGGACAAATTCATTTCTTTGTTCTTGGATACGACTCTTCAATACAAGTGTCCTTTATTGTGTATGCACATGTTTCAGTTATCTTGTATCAATTTCAAAACTATAAAAGATTGAATGAGAAGAAATAAGGGACATACATACACCCCTATTAATACATACAAAATAATTATTTTTCGGGTTGTACTCTTCAGAATCTACAGTTTAACTTTCAACTCTTTTTCTTCTTGAAGACCAGAAGAACTTAACCCAAATGACACAAATACATGAAAAATTGTTGTAATTAGAAACTTTGGCACGAAATCTGCCAACAATAAATATGATCTAATGATGCCTACAAAAATATATTTTCCCATATTGCAATTAATAAATTTGGATTTAGAATAGGTGTTTTCAACCCAACCATATATTTTCTTATTATGTAAGTGCACAAAAAAGAATCAAAGTGGATCAAAATAGACCGAATTGGACTAAATGGAACAAAGTGGACCGAATAGGACCAAAGGGGACCAAATAGGACACCGAATTGGACTAAAGTAGACTGAATAAGAACGAATGAACAGATTAGGACCAAAGTGGACATAATGGACCGAATAGGACCAATGTGAAATGAAAAGGCTGAAGTGAACAGAATGGAACAAATAGAACCAATGTTGACCAAATAAAATCAAAGTGGACAAATGGACCGAATGGCCCAAATAGGACTGAGGTGAACCAAAATGGAAAGAATGAATCAAATAGGATCAAAGTGGACCGAGTAGGACCGAAGTGTAACAATGGAACAAAATGGACAAAATAGGACGAATGTGGACTAAATAAGGCCAATACTGACTGAATGGACCGAATAGGACCAAAGTGCACTAAATGAGACTGAATGAATCGAATATAATTTTAGTGGATAGAGTGGACCAAATAAAATCAATGTGGACTGAAATAGAATTTTGAATATTTATTATTTTTATAGTATTTTTAGGGCTCATATTTCTAATTTCTAATAGCTATTTTCTTTGTATTTTTTAACTCAAAACTAAAGAGTTTTGCCTAAATATAATGAATTTTCATAATTTTTAACCCAAAAATTAAGGAAAAAAAATAAGTTTTAAGCTAAACTTGAAAAAGGACTAAAGGGGATTGAAATTGACCAAGTGTACCAAATTGGACTGAAATGCAACTAATTAGATTGAATAGAAATTATTTACTTTTTAGGGAGAATAAATTATCTTCAAAAAAAATTTAGAGAAAAAATTAATATACATTATATTACAATACAATTTTTTATTTATTTATTCAAATAGTGTAAATTAAAGGCACTATCATTCGTTGAAGCGCTATTTATAGGGGTGGGTCAATGGGTTGTATGGTTTAAATTTCCCTCCTTTTCATCCCTCTAGAAGTTTTTTAACTTGTTTTAATGCTCATGCACGTTACTGAGTTTTTGAGTTGATAAGAATTGCCAAAATTCGAATTTGATAGGATGCTAGACACAATTGACCCTAGTGTCCTAGGCAATCTCCAATTTTGTTGTTTGCGCAATCTTAGCTTGATTTTATAATTTTTTTTAAGGATAATTACAAGCTTAAAAGCCACTTTTTAGCAACTTACTAATCAGATTATTATCTTTACTAGACTCATTGCACACACTTTGTGCGTGCAATAATGCTTTTTTTTTTTTTAGTGTTATAATGTTTAATCTTGTTTTAATGCTCATGCACGTTACTGAGTTTTTGAGTTGATAAGAATTGCCAAAATTCGAATTTGATAGGATGCTAGACACAATTGACCCTAGTGTCCTAGGCAATCTCCAATTTTGTTGTTTGCGCAATCTTAGCTTGATTTTATAATTTTTTTTAAGGATAATTACAAGCTTAAAAGCCACTTTTTAGCAACTTACTAATCAGATTATTATCTTTACTAGACTCATTGCACACACTTTGTGCGTGCAATAATGCTTTTTTTTTTTTAGTGTTATAATGTTTAAAAGTTGTATATAAATAATTGTGTATTCATTTTTTTAATGTTTAAAAATGAGATAAAGAAACGTAAAAAGCTGAAATTTAATAGGATATTTGAATTTATTGATTAGCATAAGAATTGTGATAAGTAAAAAAATTTGAATTTAAACAAAAGAAATATGATATACATTAGTGTAGATGGTGGAGATTTGTGATAACTGTATAAAATTTGGATAACAAAAATTTTGAAATGTTTTAAAGAATTTTTTTTAAAAAAAATATATAGAAATTTCGGGAAAATTATGATTAGTTTTTACGTGAGGTAGTGAGTTTTCTTTTTTGATGAAGTAATTTTGTATTTTTTTTATAAAGATAATTAAAGTATTTGAATACAAATAGATAACAAATACACATTGGAATCAGACATTTGAATACAAATGAATGGTGAGAATATTGATTTTTTCCCCTTTTTATACGTGAGATAGTATTACTCTTTTAAAAATTTTGGAAGAAGTAATTTTGTATTTTTTTTTTTATAAAGATAATTGAAGTATTTGAATTTAAATAGATAAAAAATACATATAATTATAGATAGGAATAAGTCATTTGAATACAAATGGATGGTGAGAATAACAGTTTTTTTTTTTTTTTTAATCCTATTGTACATGAGATAGCATTATTGTTTTAACATTTTTTGCTTTTTTGTAGGAAAAGAAATTAAACTAAAGGATACGATATTTCAGAATTTGTATGAGTGTATTTTGGTACACCAAAAATTGAAGACGAAACAGGGGAATCCGCTTATTAATAATATAGATGATTTTTAATTTTTAATTTAAAATAAGCCAAATTAAAGATTATATGATTTTATGATAATTTTTAATTTCTTTCTTTGTCTGAAAACAAACCATGAGATTTTGACATGAACAAAGTTTCTCTTCAAACTAATTTAGAGAGAAACTCTTTAAAATCCTCATATATCTTTATATTGTCTGTAAATTTTGAAAATCTAATTATTAGATTACATGTTCTTATTAAATCATTCACGCTTACAAAATTTCAACAAAATTGTGTGTGTGTGTGTGTGTGTGTGTATATATATATATAAAAGAAATTTGATGAGTTTCTCTTTAAACTAGTTTAGAAAAAAAAAACATTGGTCTTTTGATATGCAACTAATTTCAATTAATTCAATTAAAGATAACCTTTCATGCGATCAATAGTATACACTATGAAGATATCCTTGCTTTGAGGGTAAGTCATCCGGTAAAAGTTAAAGGGGAATTAGAAGGGTGCACATATATAGTAAATGTAAGGATGACAGAAGCCTCCTGTGAGGATATTAATTTGTTTCGTTTTATTCAAATATTTATTTCATTGACACAAACATACATGTGCCTTAGTACATGAAACTTATCAGCTTCTTATTACTATTTAAAGAGAAGGGAACGCATAATTCCACTCCCTAATTTATGGACAGAAAGTGATGACGTAGTTGGGTGCACCAGAGCAAGTAAATGTGCTGTTCTGATCATCATAAGCATAGCTATAAGCTTGAGGACATTGCTGCTCAAAGATCTGAGAGTAGCTTGTGGGTGGACATGATCTTCTTCTTCTTTGTTATTATTATTATTATTATTATTATTATTTTTTCGTTGAGAGCAAGCTTGACTTTTCATTGCGATTGTATCATTATTTGTTACGTAGGAGAAGCATGTAGCTGAGGAACTTGGTATATTTTACAAAAGCGGGTTGTCTAGAATGGCTAATAGCCTAAGTGTCATGTTCAATAGACTTTTGTTTTGTATTCAATTTAACAACGTGTGAGGTTGAGACGCACTAATGGTAGTCTAGTTCTCCCATAACTTAAGGTTACGTGCATAGATTTTTTACTAGGGAAATTGAAGACAATTCCATATGCGACTTGTAATTTAAGTTATGCCATTACTAATTTGTCTGATTTCAACATGACTCTCTGTGCACGGTTTGAACTTTGAACCCGGGGCGGCTGGAAATGTTTATGAGAGTTCTGCAGATGATTTCAACAGTAAAACTTTTTTGTTGTTCATATATTGAATAACTATAAATTGATAATGTAATCTTAAATTTCAAATGACATAATACCCTATAAGACCTATACATTGTTAGACATAAGAAATAAATTTATAACCGCGACTTTTTCAATCTTTAATGTTGTACTTATTAAAGAGTTTTTAACGAAGAACATTGTGAACGTTGATATGGTGGTTAATTGTAACTATGATTCTTATGACTCCCACTCTAATGTTAACAAAAAAAGCACCATTTCTATTAGCTTTACACACCAGTCCCTGGAAGGAAGAGGTCAGGGTTTGAGGGCTTCTTCTAATTGAGATTGAGAGGAAATGATCAAAAGAATTGTATAGTTGAGATGTTAATCTAATTTTGGAACAATCCTCGATAGTCTACCACGGATTACATTATGCAAGCCAAATATTGAGCGCCTAGCTATAATCTATATCATCTCCAGCATCGGCACCAGATTTTTATATAAACCAACCCGTACTGGCCCGATCATGTTGGGCTAGAATCATAGAATGGCATCGCTTGGCTTTAATTTTCTCGTAGGTTGCCTAACAAACCCTCTCTCCAAGTTCAGTAGACCCGTCATTTGCAATTTGGGCAGAAGGTCTGATTCTCACTCTAAAAAAGTTTTGATCGAGACTCTAAAGCAATACACTGACGGAACTGGGCCCATATTAATGGGAACATCAGTCAAGCCACGTTACGTATAACGTAATGAGTAATGTTGTTACACGCATTGTTATAAACCAATTTTTTGAACTGAAATCGTGTTTTTAAAACATGCTTTCAGTTTAAACAGTGTGTTTAACAAGGTGTGTATAACAATTTTTACTCTAATCTAATTTGAAAATTCTTTTCTGCTTGGGGTAAATTAACCTAGACCTAGCAAATGTATTGGACCAATAGATTTCAGGTTCACCCGACTCGAGTTTTAGTGAGAAACAAGTTGTCCTAAATAGATTGCAAAACTTATAAATCTTAACTGGTCTTTGTACGATCTTGTCAATTCGATATGCCACGTATTTTTTCACATACAAAAAATGATATAAAAATATAAATGAAACTTGATAATATTGCCTTTGCTCTTTTTCAAAATAAAAAAAAAACATTGGTCTTTTGATATGCAACTAATTTCAATTAATTCAATTAAAGATAACCTTTCATGCGATCAATAGTATACACTATGAAGATATCCTTGCTTTGAGGGTAAGTCATCCGGTAAAAGTTAAAGGGGAATTAGAAGGGTGCACATATATAGTAAATGTAAGGATGACAGAAGCCTCCTGTGAGGATATTAATTTGTTTCGTTTTATTCAAATATTTATTTCATTGACACAAACATACATGTGCCTTAGTACATGAAACTTATCAGCTTCTTATTACTATTTAAAGAGAAGGGAACGCATAATTCCACTCCCTAATTTATGGACAGAAAGTGATGACGTAGTTGGGTGCACCAGAGCAAGTAAATGTGCTGTTCTGATCATCATAAGCATAGCTATAAGCTTGAGGACATTGCTGCTCAAAGATCTGAGAGTAGCTTGTGGGTGGACATGATCTTCTTCTTCTTTGTTATTATTATTATTATTATTATTATTATTTTTTCGTTGAGAGCAAGCTTGACTTTTCATTGCGATTGTATCATTATTTGTTACGTAGGAGAAGCATGTAGCTGAGGAACTTGGTATATTTTACAAAAGCGGGTTGTCTAGAATGGCTAATAGCCTAAGTGTCATGTTCAATAGACTTTTGTTTTGTATTCAATTTAACAACGTGTGAGGTTGAGACGCACTAATGGTAGTCTAGTTCTCCCATAACTTAAGGTTACGTGCATAGATTTTTTACTAGGGAAATTGAAGACAATTCCATATGCGACTTGTAATTTAAGTTATGCCATTACTAATTTGTCTGATTTCAACATGACTCTCTGTGCACGGTTTGAACTTTGAACCCGGGGCGGCTGGAAATGTTTATGAGAGTTCTGCAGATGATTTCAGCAGTAAAACTTTTTTGTTGTTCATATATTGAATAACTATAAATTGATAATGTAATCTTAAATTTCAAATGACATAATACCCTATAAGACCTATACATTGTTAGACATAAGAAATAAATTCATAACCGTGACTTTTTCAATCTTTAATGCTGTACTTATTAAAGAGTTTTTAACGAAGAACATTGTAAACGTTGATATGGTGGTTAATTGTAACTATGATTCTCATGACTCCCACTCTAATGTTAACAAAAAAAAGCACCATTTCTATTAGCTTTACACCAGTCCCTGGAAGGAAGAGGTCAGGGTTTGAGGGCTTCTTCTAATTGAGATTGAGAGGAAATGATCAAAAGAATTGTATAGTAGAGATGTTAATCTAATTTTGGAACAATCCTCGATAGTCTACCACGGATTACATTATGCAAGCCAAATATTGAGCGCCTAGCTATAATCTATATCATCTCCAGCGTCGGCATCAGATTTTTATATAAACCAACCCGTACTGGCCCGATCATGTTGGGCTAAAATCATAGAATGGTATCGCTTGGCTTTAATTTTCTCCTAGGTTGCCTAACAAACCCTCTCTCCAAGTCCAGCAGACCTCTCATTTGCAATTTGGGCAGAAGGTCTGGTTCTCACTCTAAAAAAGTTTTGACTGAGACTCTAAAGAAATACACTGACGGAACTGGGCCCATATAAATGGGAACATCAGTCAAGCCTCATTACGTATAATGTAATGAGTAATGTTGTTACACACTGAAGAGGAAGAAAACCAGAGATGACGGATTCATTTAGGTGGACTTGACGGTGCAATGCAAATGAACCAATGATGAACGGATTGCATGTGAACGGACACCATGTGGATGGATCCAAGGTCCATGTGGCATCCAATGGATGATTATGTGGTCTCCAAGAAACTTTAAATGGAAACGACTTGCACCCCAAGATGAACCCTAGCCCATAGAATCCTAACATGAGCAGAATTCTAGCACAAAGAGGATTCTAAAAGATACACGCATCAGTAGAGATCATCTCCAAAAAGGAAAAGGGTTTGGGGCGCAAGTCAAGGAGTTAGGTTCTACTCTACTATAAAAACCCAAAGACTCTCAGAAAAAGGTACGCATAATTCACCCCAGTTCTGGTACTCTAGAGTTGTAAAAAAGTTTTCTGACTTAACTTTCGGAAGGTCTTTAGCCGGTACTACACCGGTACTCGCCTAGGGTTTTAGCTTTTTGATTGTGTAGGGATTGTTTCAAGTGATCAAGGACTGTGTAACTCACTGGTGATTTTCTCGGCTTCATCATACACATTACGTAATAAACCAATTTTTTGAATTTGAAATCGTATTTTCAAAACATAATTTCAATTTAAACAATGTGTTTAACAAGGTGTGTATAAAATTTTTTATCCTAATCTAATTTGAAAATTCTTTTCTGCTTGGGGTAAATTAACCTAGACCTAGTAAATGCATTGGACCAATAGATTTCAGGTTCACCTGACTCGAGTTTTAGTGAGAAACAAGTTGTCCAAGATAGATTACAAAACCTATGAATCTTAACTGGTCTTTATACGGTCTTGTCAATTCAACATGCCACGTATTTTTTTACATGCAAAAAATGATATAAAAATATAAATGAAACTTGATAATATTGCCTTTGCTCCCTTTAAAAAAATAAAATAAAATAAAAAGAACAATAAACAAAGATAATAAAAAATAAAAGTCAAAATAATACATAAATTCTTAAGTGTAATGTCCCAGTCAGTTAATAAAAAATAAATAAAAAGGGAGTAAGATCTTTTTTTTTTTGGGTTCTCATGTGCCCCACCTAACCCACTCCCCACCACTCATTTCAATCTACCTCACCCTCTCAATCCGCCATATCTCTCATTTTCTTCTTTTTCTTTTCTTTTCATTTAAACACACCCCTCTCCATCACTCTCATCCTCTCCACTTCACACCACCACCACCATTTTCACATAGTTTTTCGGCAAGATCACCGGAAAATTGTTATGAACCTATAAGCACCTTTACATCCTTTTTTTTTTCTTTTTTTTTGTGGGTTTTATATTTGCTTGAGGTTATATTTTTATCCAAGCTTTAATAATGATACCCATTGATTTATGAGCATTGAAAGTGATATTTATGTGTTTATATGTATGGTTTTGCATTGGTGGAATTATTTGATGAGTGGGATATAATTTGTGCTAATGATGCTACCTAAGGTTTATGTATGGTGGAAAATTTAGGGTTTTGAGTTATAACATTGATGGTTGTTAAATCTAATTTTTCCATTGCCATTGGGTTTATTTAGAGTAAGTTGAAGTTTTAAATTTCTTTCTTGAAGATATTTTGATTTTGCTTTCATAGGTCTCTTAATGATGTAGTGTAAATTTTATGGAAGCTAGTCATAATGTTGGAGATGATATTAAATGGGTTAACCTTATAAATTGGAGTTTATGTCTTGTGAACTAATTTGTTGAGAAACTTTGGAAGTGGAATATATTATTATCGATGAGGTTAAATATTAGGCTTGCCTAATTAAATGCTTATTTGGTAATTCCTAAATTGTAGCTAGATGCAATTTCAAGCTCTATGCTTATTATGATAGGTTTATTTGATATTGTTTAGGTTCTAGCTAATATCCTTGGAGCTTGGAGAATTAGGATTTTGCGGTTGTGAGGTAAATAGCTTTTTAATGAGATTTTTGAAAAATAAACATGTTACATAAATGTTGTTTTTGGGTTAGACATGCTTTTGGAAACTACCTATGAAAATTATATTTTTCTAAAAACTATCATGTCGTAACCTTAATATATGTATGATTTTATATGAAAATGCATCATATTTGGTATTGCATTTGGGGAAATGCATAAATTTGTTGATATGGAAAATGAGCATCTTTTATTTAATCTTTGATAAGGAAATCATGGATTTTATGGTATATTAGAAAATTTGAAGATGCTTATCTTGTCTTGTTATGTGGGAAATTGATAGAAAATCTCTGACAAGAATGAAGTTAAAAACCTTACAAACTTTGTAGAAATTAGATTATTTAAGGTTTTTCTAAAACTACCTAAATATAAACTATGTGTTTCAAAGTAATGTAACCTGTGAGCTTGTGTGGTTTTAACACCATGCCATGTGTGATTTCCCGGTGATTACCCGATTTGGTTTCGTAGTCTTTGTGACAATGGAATCAAATCCAGGTCAGTGCTTTTTCACTTTGGATGACGTGTTCTTCCCTGCTGCCATAGGGAGAAGAAGTTCCTTGATTGTGTGTAGGTGAGGCTACTGCCCATAGGACCAAGAGACTACATGCAAGAGAGGTCCTATTTGACGCGTTCTCTCTATTGCCCATGGAGGGAGAGAAACCCCTTGAGGGTATGGGTGAGACTGCTGTCTATGGGACCAAGAGTCTGCATATCAGAGAGGACAATATCATGCCAGTTGTGAATGGGTGGATTCCCTGACCGATCTATGTGGTAGTGTGGCATATTTGTGATAATTTACCTTATGTTAGATATTATGGCTTTGGAAATTATATTGTTGGTACTCACAAATTCTTGTCATTTACTTTGAGAAACTTTGTGTTTCATTATTAAATTATTCTTGTCACAACATATTATTATTATTCTTGAAAATGAAGCTTGCTTTTCCCCACTCCCACTAATTATGCTATTTACTAGGCTCTGTCTCATCCCATTATTTTATAAACTTTTCAGAGTAGGCAACAATCTTTTGAGACAGGTTTTTGGTGGCTAACAGTATAGTTAGACTAACTACTGATGGAGACTGAACTTTTGTAATGGAGATATTAGATAATGTATATCTTAGAATAGGATTGACTCATTTTTTTGTATATTATAGTGGTTGTGATGTTATTCCACTGATGGGACAAGCTGATAATATGTAATTATTGCTTAGAAGTTTAACTTACTTTGAGAGTATATTCAATGGAATTATTATGATAATTCTTGATGTTGGTACTTGATATGATTTATGTGGATTGAATTGTCAAAAAGGAAAATTTTACAGGTACATGAGACGTCTTTCTCATGCTTTGGACCCTTTGGGGTTTGGGGCATGACATTAAGTTTACACATTTACTAAACTAAAGCCTTCAAGCCTCGACTTCATTAAGAAAGAAGCTATGAATGTTTGTGAAAAGGAAAAAAAAAAAAAACTTGAAAGAGAATGGAATAAAGAAAATGGTAAGAAGTGAAAGTAAGAAACATGATTGTAGAGAGTTAGATGGCCAAAAGGGGGGGGGGGGGGGGGGCAAAAAAAAATTTACTTAGAAAGTAAAAAGGATTAAATTTTGTGACTAGGAAGTTGACCCAACCCAACACAACTCGACCTAACATTTCAACAGGTTGACTTGTTTTTTCACTGGTCTAAAAAATCTCTATCCATATTCATATTTTCCTTTCAATATGAGTCCAATTTTGTTTGTTTGGTTTAGACCATCTAGTATAAATAATGCCTAGCTATTCCCTTATAAAATAATTTTTTTTAATTGATATTATTCTAAAATAATTATTTAGTACTTTGAGAGTATAGTGATGCGATACTTCTTCATCTCACATAATAGTGAGTTCTATTAAATAAATTCATATTGGTTTACCATTCATGTGAGAAGATAGGGTACCGCGTCATGATACTCTGAAAATATCTAATGATTTTTTGTAAGCTAGTCAATCACCAAACTCGACTGTACTTTTTGAGAGACACTTTGATTAAGAGATTGCATAATCAAATATTTCAAAATTTTCATTCCATATTGTTCAATTTCAGTTGTTATTGCACTGTGTTAGGGCATATGTGTGTCACGTGTCAAGAACATATGTCATTCTTTTATGCAATTGGCTAATCCTTTGACAAAATGTACTCAACTTGTAATTGGGTAGTTCTGGATGTGTTTAATACTTCAAGAAATAAGGTTTCAAGATCAAGTGTTGAAGTCATCAAGTCTGTCCAAGAAACAAGCTAAAGAAGTGCTAAATCATTAAAACTCGACACCTGCTCGATAGCTGCTCGACAGCTTCTATCTGTCGAGGTTTATTAAAATTAGAATCTCTGATTTGATTTCTTGGGATTTGTAGATGTGTCTTTGGGCCTTCTTTTCTTCTAACCCTAGGCATATAAAAGAATTGTTTTAAGGGCCGTCAAAGTATTCATAAGTTGCACAACCATTGTGCAAACTCTGTTCAAGTAAATTGTGACTGGAGACAAAATTTTGCCCTAATTCATCTCTTTTGAAGAAGTTGCTGTGTATATGCACCTTTAGATTTTGTGACCAAGTATCTTCTTGATCTTCATCATGGATGAACTGAAGAACTTTGCAGCCAACAATTCTTTTTAGTTGGTGATTGAAGTCACGTACTGGGATCCGCGCAATTGGTTAGTCACGTACTTGGGAGCTGTGCATCAAAAATGGGAATTGTCACTACAGAACAAGTCCAATTGGGTATTAGGGTAAGGGTTCAACTGTAGGTTGGTAAAGTACTTGAGATTCCTTTACTTGTAACCACTTGTTGTGATAATTGTGGAGTTTCGAGAGTGGTGACTTGAAAATCAACCGGTGAGGTTTTTGCCGTCAGGTTTTTCTTCATTCGTAAACAAATCACCGTGTTATTTATTTTCCGTTGCATTATTAGTTTATTGGTGATTTGTTTGTGCTACCACGCGTTTGTATGTTAAATTGATTAATTAATAACTTGGTTAATTAATTTAATCACAAGGGGTCAATACGCTTGTGGCCTATCACATTGACAATCATTTCTTTATTTGGTTAAATTCTTCTTCTATTTAGGATCCATTTGCTTGACCGGAACTTTTTTTTATCCCTTTCATTTTCTAATGCGTTTTGGTATGGTGAAAAACACACTTGAGCAAAAACAGTTTTATTTGTTGTCAATAGGGGGAAAATTCCAAAAAAGAGGAAATTTTTTTTCAAAAAATTACAAACCAAATAAGCTACCACAGATACATTTAGTGATAACTTCTTTATCTTCACCCGTTCTCTCCACATATTGATTGTTGATCAAATATTGACCAACAATCAAATTTTTCCCTAATGACATTTCATGCTCATATCAGTCATTTCCCACCTATATTTTCACTTGGATTCCGAATTTGGGATATATTTGATTATTTTCCAGTTTAATGCTCTTGAATGACAAAAAAAAATCTTTCATTTAGGACATGTTTTCGTGAATAATTTTTTATATTATTATTTGTAATTACAAGAATAATTCATAATTTCATGCAAGCGAAATAACCAAACATATTTAGGACATGTTTTCAAGGTCACAATACGCAGGAAAATGACCCTTTAAATTTACTTTTCCCTAATAAAAAAAGTGTTAATTAAATTTTCTAGAGAATAAATTCAAAATGCAAATGATGTACAATAACGAGCATGCAATGATGAATGTCCATCTGGTAAATGTTAAAATGGGAGTTGGAAGGGCGAACAACATAAATGTATGGATGATAGAAACCTCATGTGGGATCGTGAATTCGTGATACAAGGCCAACCCAGTTTGTTAGTATAGTATTACACAAGGACTTTTTATTAATTGCTTGTTTTATTTTTTTACCCACTCTTACTGCATCATTGCTCATTAATTTGCTCCTAATATATATTAAGCTTATTGTCCATCTGGTAAATGTTAAAATGGGAGTTGGAAGGGCGAACAACATAAATGTATGGATGATAGAAACCTCATGTGGGATCGTGAATTCGTGATACAAGGCCAACCCAGTTTGTTAGTATAGTATTACACAAGGACTTTTTATTAATTGCTTGTTTTATTTTTTTACCCACTCTTACTGCATCATTGCTCATTAATTTGCTCCTAATATATATTAAGCTTAGCAGCTTAGACCCTGGCTGTTAAGGATTCAACTATTTTAAACAATGGTTGAGCTAGGATCTGACTTGAGGGGGGGAAATTACATTTGACATCACATTTATGCGCATGCACACACATGTATAGTATTTGAGATCAATTTGCAAAATAACAATTCATTCATGTGCATATTAAGCAATTAATATTTGAATACAAGAAAATTCAAAATAAAATAACATATTCATTATATTATTTATCTATTAAGGGTTTATTTACATAAAAAAAAATCATTTTGAAATTGTAATTATAAAAAATGTTATATCAGGAGGGTATTGGTTTTGGTTTAAAAACCATCATATTTATTAACCATTTATTTATATAATTTTTAAATGCATTTACTGTATATATAATATAGTAGAAGAAATGCATTTAAAAAGTCACCAAAGAAAGAGAGGAGAAAAATCGAACCATATTAGATTATAGGTTAGATATGTGTTATGGTATCATTTTTTTTTTTTTTAATTAATAGAATTGGGCTAATATAGGATGGGTTATTTTGAGATGGCATAAGTGGGCCATGCTCTCAATCCTCCCATGAAAGGAGCTGCTTGTATTGTGCAAAGGGTTTTATAGCTTTTCATATTAATAATAATTTTACATTTTTACCTAAAATACGTCTAGACTAGTTAGTAAATAAATATTAATAGATTTTTTGGGTTGGGTTAGGGGGTAAGTGCCCCCCTCGACCCCGCTGGCTTCACCCCTGATTTTAAATGTCTCAGTACAACATGAAAAAGCAAGTGAACGAGTATTCTTTTGTAGTATCCATTTGTTATGTATTATTCAAATAATTATTTCGTTGACACATACGGAGAAAATTGTTTTTTGCCCATTTCTGAAAAAAAATCCAGCATTTTGCCCTATTTATCAAACTAATTAGAGAAATGCCCCTCTTTTGAAAATCGAGTTTCTGAAAATCAAGTTAGGCCTTATAGCAGCGTTTTTAGGGACCCTATAGTGATGTTTTAAGGACCTATAGTGACATTTTATAACTCGATTTTCATAAGGTCGAGTTACATGCAATTTTTTTTTTCTTTTTTTTACCTATAACTCGATTTTATGAAAATCGAGTTACAAAACGTCACTATAGGTCCTTAAAACGTCACTATAGGGTCCCTAAAAACGCTGCTATAGGGCCTAACTCGATTTTCAGAAACTCGATTTTCAAAAGAGGGACATTTTCCTAATTAGTTTGAAAAATAGAGCAAAATACTGGATTTTTTTTTTCAAAAAAGGGCAAAAGGCAATTTTGTCCTGACACATACATACATGTGCCTTAGTACATGAAACTAATCAGCTTCTTATTACTATTTAGAGAGAAGGGAACGCATAATTCCTCTTCTTAATTCATGGACAGAAAGTGATAACATAGTTGGGTGCACCAGAGCAAGTAAATGTGCTATTCTGATCATCATAAGCATAACTATAAGCTTGAGGGCATTGGTTCTCAAAGATCTGAGAATAGTTTGTGGGTGGGCAAGTTTGTGGAGTGTTATTTGCACCAGTGCAACAATACAATTGTCATAATTCAAAGAGTAAAACTAAACAATCGATATAGTTGCGATGAAAGGCTTTTTTAATATATCCACATTCTAGAATATAGTACATTTTCTAGTAATGTTGTGGCATATTCTTTTCATGAAAAAAAATATTAAAGAACAACTCGCTTTCGTGGATAGAGAAGTGACTAGTGAGCAACGAGCCTAACTTCTTTCGGCTTTTATATTTGAGGGTCTGTTTCTTCAAGATTTTAAGAGATGGACTACATAATAATAATAATAATAATAACAACAACAACAACGGATTTCACTTGAATCTTGTGTCCTATGCATTGAACACGATAGGATGCTACCATGAGTCCGAAATTTGCCATATTCCAATCCTCTTATTATAGCATATTTGGTATTTGGCACACTAAACATCAAAAAAACCTCTTACATCATATGTTCTAAATACTAAAAGTTTTAGTATTGATTAAGAGTACAATTCTAATAATAGAATTGTATTGATAGAAATGCTAAACCTTTTAAGATTTTTTTTATTCTACTTTTCTCTCTCCTCTCTCTCACCCGTTTGATTCACTCTCTCAGTCTCTCTTTCTCTCTCATTCACTCTTAGCCTCTCCACTTTATTTTTATAGAATCATCCTCCCCTTTCACTCTTACCTCCAATCTCACCCTCCAATCTCTCCTTTACTCTCCTTTAATCTCGTCACCTTGCATGCTACCGATCTCACTCACAGACGTCGCTAACTACACTTCGCCCAGTTGTTATCAATCCTGCCCAGCCTCCTCTCTCTCTCTCTCTCCCTCGATCTCCCGATGGTTGTGTTTTTTTTTTTTTTTTTTTTGTGTGTTGTGACAATGGGCTCATATTGGCTATGGTGCTTTTTTGGGTGTTGCAATGGGCTGATTTAGTGGCCAGCAGTTGATTTACTATGGTGGGGTGTGTTGTGGGTGGTGAGGAATTTTGTATTTATTTGTTTATATATTATATTGTAGGAGATTTTTAAGGTTATGTTAATGTGTTGATCGGAAAAATATAATATCTAATATAGGATGTATTGTAAAGTGGCATTTTAAAATATATATATATATATATATATATATATGTGTGTGTGTGTGTGTGTGTGTGTGTGTGTGTGTGTGTGTGTGTGTGTGTGTGTGTGTTAAACTGGCATTTGGCATGCCACTGTTGATGCTAATGTATTGCTCTTTCATTTGGGTTAGAAGAACAGGTAATGTTACTACCTATATTGCAACTAAGAGCATTCACAAGAAGGGTCTCAAATCCACTCAAAAGCTATTTTTAGCATCTTAAACCACAAAAATCATACTTTATCAAAGATCGATGCCATCTCTAAAAGAATTTGACATCTTGCTACAATGAACTCCCATAAATGAGAGCTCACTGTAGCAACTTGCTATTGTTTTTTCATGATTTTGTGGTGATTGGTTTTTGTTGTGATTGTTTTTTATTATTTTAACGAGTTATTTATATTATTATAAATGAAAAGGTAAAAAATAGAAACTTTGATGTGGGTTGAATTGAAAAGTAAATTGTTAAAATTGATTAAGTAGGTTTTTGAGTTGCTAAATACTATATATTTTTTTATCCTTGATGTAAATGCTGTAAGCATGCCTTAGGTTCTGGCTTGTCTTTGTGTTTCAATAAGGATAATCTGCCAGCAGCCCTACCACTGTTTGTAAGGCAGACATCCCCTCTTCTCTTTCTGATTCCTTTTTGTTATATGAAATTGAAGCTTATAATTGTGGAGATTTCGAGGATACTGTTATTTGTGAACTCTCTATTCTACTAAGGTTATGTGGGAAAACACCAATGTTGGAACAATCAGAGCTTCACTCTGCGTACCCCTCACCTTATTGTTGATCAATTGGTGCATGTGTAATATTGTTAGATTAGCTGGAATTAGTTTTTTTTTTTTTTTCCTTAATTTTTAATTTTTATATAAGTGATGTGGTGGTGCAAAACTCTCTGGGATGTTGCCTTTTAAAGTAGTGGACAAATTCATTTCTTTGTTCTTGGATACGACTCCTCAATACAAGTGTCCTTTATTGTGTATGCACATGTTTCAGTTATCTTGTATCAATTTCAAAACTATAAAAGATTGAATGAGAAGAAATAAGGGACATACATACACCCCTACTAATACATACAAAATAATTATTTTTCGGGTTGTACTCTTCAGAATATACAGTTTAACTTTCAACTCTTTTTCTTATTGAAGACCAAAAGAACTTTAACCCAAACGACACAAATACACGAAAAATTGTTGCAATTAGAAACTTTGGCATGAAATCTGCCAACAATATATATGATCTAATGATGCTTACATAAATATATTTTCCCAAATTGCAATTAATAAATTTGGATTTAGAATAGGTGCTTTCAACCCAAACATATATTCTCTCATTATGTAAGTGCACAAAAAAGAATTGAAGTGGATCAAAATAGACTGAATTGAACCAAATGGAACAAAGTGGACTGAATAGGACCAAAGGGGACCAAATAGGACACCGAATAGGACCAAAGCAGACTAAATAAGAACAAATATTGAACAGATTAGGACCAAAGTGGACATAATGGACCGAATATGACCAATGTGAAATGAAAAGGCTGAAGTGAACTGAATTAACATAATAGAACCAATGTGGACCAAATAGAATCAAAGCAGACAAATGGACCGAATGGCTTCAATAGGGCTGAGATGAACCAAAATGAAAAGAATAAATCGAATAGGATCAAAGTGGACCGAATAGGACCGAAGTGGACAGAATGGTACGAAGTGGACAAAATAGGACCCATGTGGACCTAATAGGGCCAATACGGACTGAATGGACCGAATATGACCAAAGTGGACTGAATAAAACTGAATGAATCAATTATAATTTTAGTGGACAAAGTGGGCCAAATAAAACCAAGGTTGACTGAATAAGAATTTTGAATATTTATTATTCTTATAGTATTTTTAGGGCTCATATTTCTAATTTCTAATAGCTATTTTCTTTGTATTTTTTAACTCAATACTAAAGAGTTTAGCCTAAATATAATAAAATTTCATACTTTTCAACCCAAAAATTAAGGAAAAAAATAATTTTTAAGCTAAACTTGAAAAAGGACTGAAGGGGATCGAAATTGACTAAGTGCACCAAATTGGACCAAAGTGTACCTAATTAAATTTAATAGAAATTATTTAATTTTTAGAGAGAGTAAATTATCTTCAAAAAAATTTTAGAGAAAAAATTATACATTGTATTACAATAAATTTTTTTTTATTCGAATAGTATAAATAAAAGCCACTATCATTTGAAGAGGCGCTATTTATAGGAGTGGGTCAATGGGTTGTTCGGTTTAAATTTCCCTCCTTTTCATCCCTCTAGAAGTTTTTTAACTTGTTTTAGTGTCCATTTGGATCACGTCTCACATTTGCATTGAATGCATTTTTGCCTCTCTTTTTTTTTTCTTTTTTTTTTTGACCAGCGCCTCTTGCACTGTTCATGAGACATGAATAGTGCATTAAGGCAAATGTATAGTATTTTGAGCATGAACAATAACTCAAAAATTATTTTTTTTATTGTTTTCAACAATAAGTTTTTAATTTTCAGCAAAATAAGCGGTATCTAAACATACACTTAATCCTCATACACGTTACTGAGTTTTTGAGTTGATAAGAGTTGCCAAAATTCGAATTTGATAGGATGCTAGACAAAATCAACACTAGTGTCCTAGGCAATCTCCAATTTTGTTGTTTATGCAATCTTAGCTTGATTTTCTAATTTTGTTAAGGATAATTACAAGTTTAAAAACCACAATTTTGTTAGCTTGATTTTCTAATCAAATTATTATCTTTACTAGACTCATCACACATGTTTTACGCATGCAATAATGCTCTTTTTTATTTATTTATTTTTTTCAGCAAGTAATTTTATATTTTTTTTATAAAGATAATTGAAGTATTTGAATTTAAATAGATAAAAAAATGCAAATAATTATAAATAGGAACAAGACATTTGAATACAAATGGGAAGTGAGAATAACGGTTTTTTTTTTTTTTTTTTTTCCTGTTGTAAATGAGATAGCATTAATGTTTTAACATTTTTTGCTTTTTTGTAGGAAAGGAAATTAAACTAAAGGGTGTGTTATTTCATAATTTGTATGAGTGTATTTTGGTACACCTAAAATTGAAGATGAAACAGGGGAATTCACTTATTAATATTATAGATGATTTTTTAAAATAAGCCAAATTAAAGATTTTATGATTTTATGATAATTTTTAATTTCCTTCTTTGTTTGAAAATCAAACCATGAGATTTTGACATGACAAAAGTTTCTCTTCAAGCTAATTTAGAGAGAAACCCTTCAAAATTCTCGTATATCTTTATATTGAGTATAAATTTTGAAAATCTAACAATTGGAATACATGTTCTTATTATATCATTCATACTTGCAAAATTTCAACAAAATCAAATATATATATATATATATAAGAAATTTGATGAGTTTCTCTCCAAATTAGTTTAGAAAAAAACTTTGTTCTTTTGATATGCAATTAATTTCAATTAATTCAATTAAAGATAACCTTGCATGCGATCAATAGCATACACTATGAAGATATCCTTGCTCTGAGAGTGAGTCATCCGGTAAAAGTTAAAGGGGAATTGGAAGGGTGCACATATATAGTAAATGTAAGGATGACAAAAGCCTCCTGTGAGGATGTCAATTTGTTACATTTTATTCAAATATTTATTTCATTGCCACAAACATGCATGTGCCTTAGTACATGAAACTAATCAGCTTCTTATTACTATTTAAAGAGAAGGGAACACATAATTCCTCTCCCTAATTTATGGACAGAAAGTGATAACGTAGTTGGGTGCACCAGAACAAGTAAATGTGCTGTTCTGGTCATCATAAGCATAGCTATAAGCTTGAGGACATTGCTGCTCAAAGATCTGAGAGTAGCTTGTGGGTGGACATGTTTCAGGCTTGTCATATGCGCCAGTGCAACAATATTGTGGTTCATTGAAAGCGGTACATGCACTCTTGCAAGCAATAACGGTCCCATCAGACCCTTTCACTTGCAGCTCTGCTGGGCAAGCCGCGTTCACGTTGGCTGGACAGCTTGAGGCCTTGCATTCGCCAGTTCCGCCTTGTGTGGCTACTGAAACAGGCAAGTTGAACCCATCTACAAGGCTAACATCATAGAAGTCCATTCCACCATCGGCGGCTATGTTGATTTCTACCAAAGAAGCTGGCGGAACTGCACCGTTACCATTGCATGAAACTTGACCAGAGCTACATTCTGCAGTGGCGCAGCTGAACCTTCCCGAGCTATCTGTGGAGCATAGGGTTCGGGCCCAGAATCGGCCTTTCCATGGAGCTTGGACATCTATTGCTGAGGATGCTGTAGATGCTAACTCAAACCCAGTAGTTGATAATTGAGGTTTTTGATCTGAAGTTAAGGTTCCCGGCCAAACGGTATATGGACAGTTGTTTGTGAAAGTTATTCTAGCAGAGTGAGCACCTGCATGGAAATGTATATAACCAAAATCATCGTCACCATTTTGAACATGAAACTAAAACCTGTATTGTAAGCAGCAAATATAAGTAGGAGATGCAACGTTAATTCTAACGTGTAGAGCACACGTATCATGATGATGCATGGTTATAATTCAACGGGCTGCAATTATAGGAACTACCATATTATTCTTTTAACTATCAAAAGTAAATAAATAAGAGTCGTGATAAGAAGAATATGCGTGAACTCTATGCCTTATTAGTGAGGTTTCGTGAGTTTATTGTGTAAGTTCCCATATGATGAAGAAAGGGGCAAATCAAAACTGCCAGTGTGATGAAAGACTTGTGGCAACCTAGAATTTTGAGATTATTTTGGCTGTATATTAAGTACTTCTATAGAGAGAGAGAGAGAGAGAGAGAGAGGGTGTGATGCTGTAAATAGTGATTAGTGAAGAGTTATACCAGATAGGAAAAAGAAGGCCAAGGTGAGGCCGTAGAGTGCCAGAGTTTTCATCATTGTATGATATTGTTGCTTTAAATTGGTGGTATGTAAGAACTAACAAGTATGATGAACTTGTGTGTACGTGGTATGATGGTGAATGGTGATAATCCGAAGAACTTGGTTGGCTATATATATATAGGGTTATACGCGGTTGCGGATTTCAAGGCGGTCCATGCGGGGAAACTAGACTTGGACTTTTCTTCTTCTTCTTTATTATTATTATTATTAGTATTATTATTTGTTTTTTTGTTGAGAGCAAGCTTGGACTTTTCATTGCGACTGTATCATTATATTTGTTGCGTGTAGGAGAAGCATGTAGCTGAGGAACTCGGCATATTATACAACAGCGGGTTGTCTAGAATGGCTAATAGCCTAATAGTGTTATGTTCAATAGACTTTTGTTTTGTATTCAATTTAACAACGTGTAAGATTGAGACGAACTAATGGTTGTCTAGTTCTCCCATGGCTTAAGGTTACGTGCATAGATTATTTACTAGGAAAATTGAAGACAACCCCATATGCGACTTGTAACTTAAGTTATGCCATTATTAATTTATCTGATTTCAACATGACTTTCTGTGCACAGTTTGAACTTTGAACCCGGGGCGGCTGGAAATGTTTATGAGAGTTCTGCAGATGATTTCAACAGTCAATTTTTTTTTTTGGAAGTAAAACAGTAAAAATTTTTGTTGTTCATATATTGAATATCCATAAATTGATAATGTAATTTTAAATTTTAAATGACATAATACCCTATAGGGCCTATACATTGTTAGAAGCGAGACTTTTTCAGTCTTTGATGTTGAACTTAATAAAGAGTCTTTAATGAAGAACATTGTGTACGTTGAAGGCTGATCCTGCAATGAGTTTACCATATATATGGTGGTTAATTAGTAACTATGATTCTCATGACTCCCACTCTAATAGTCTGATGTTAACAAAAAAACACCATTTCTATTAACTTTACTCCGGCCCCTGGAAGGAAGAGGTGTGGGTGAGGAAATGATCAAAAGAATTGTCTAGGAGAGATGTTAATCTAGTTTTGAAACAATCCTCGATAGTCCACCATGGATTACAGTATGCAAGACAAATATTGAGTGCCTAGCTATAACCTATATATATATATATATCATCTCCAGCATCAGCAGTTCAGCACCAGATTTTTTATAACCAATCCGTACTGGCCCGATCATGTTGGGCTAGAATCATAGAATGACATCGCTCGGCTTTAATTTTCTCCTAGGTTGCTTAACAAACCCTCTCTCCAAGTCCAGCAGACCTCTCATTTGCAATTTGGGCAGATGGCCTGATTCTCACTCGACAAAAGTTTTTGATTGAAACTCTAAAGAAGTACACTGATAGAACTATATATTGGGCCCGTATAAATGGGAACATCATGTTGGGTATGTTCAAAGCTTAAACCCATAATATTTTGTTGTAAAGCCCAAGTCCATGCTCTAAATTTTCCTTGGCTGGCGTGGGAATTTTTGGCAGCAAACAAAACCCTCAATCATCTCATATTTCCTTATAAAACTATTCAGCTGCACCTTCCCTCTTTTGCAGAAAATACACAGTAACTTGCAGCATCAATGGGAAAGGAAATTCCTTTGTTTTTGCCTTTCTCTTTTCACTCTAATCATCTTTAGCTACTTCTAATTTTAGAGCCCTAAGATTATCAAATTCTGCAGATATGAGATTAGTTGAAAACAATAAAAACAGATATTACTTTGATACTTTTGCTCTGTCTTTTACTAAAATTTTCTCTTGGGCATTTGTGACGAGTTCGGAACTCTGTTTGTGAGTGCACATTAACAGAATTGCCGTTTGTATCCTAGCGAGTGACCGCTTGAGCCATTTGCACCAACGGATTCATTCTAGTAGGGGAAAAATCACTCATTAAGGACAGTGGATTTAGTTCCGTGCCTCGACAATAAATTTTACTTAATCCTTAATTGTATATGCTCTTGCACTTGTTTATTTTGCTTATAAGTTAATCTGAGCATATCTTGTTTTATTGATATATTATTTGTTATTGCTTTGTAACTTTGTTAAGCAATCTAGACAATTTTCAAAATATACTTCCAAAAATCTTAAGAAGCAATTTATGTTCTTATTGATTAATAAAATGTTGATGTTCCTAATATTGTGTTAAAATTTGAGGCAACCTTTGTTTCGGAAATGGAGTTAGTCAATAACATAACTAATTGGGTAGTGGACACTAGGGCTACTAGACACATTTGCTCAAGCAAGGAGTTCTTTCTTAATTATGAGGAAGTAACAGATGAAGAGAATGTTTATTTGGGAGACTCTAGTATTGCAAGAGTTGCTGGAAAGGGAAAGGTACTTCTAAAATTTACTTCTAGTAAGTCTTTAGCCTTGCACTTTGTTCTCATGTTCCTAACATGTGATGAAATTTAGTGTTGGGTTGAGGTAGGCATAAAACTTGTTTTTGGGATGGTNAGCTGCAAGTGAAAGGGTCTGATGGAAGCGTTATTGCTTGCAAGAGTGCTTGTACTGCTTTCAATCAGCCACAGTACTGTTGCACTGGTGCAAATAACACTCCACAAACTTGCCCACCCACAGACTATTCTCGGATCTTTGAGAACCAATGCCCTCAAGCTTATAGCTATGCTTATGATGATCAGAACAGCACATTTACTTGCTCTGGTGCACCCAACTATGTTATCACTTTCTGTCCATGAATTAAGAAGAGGAATTATGTGTTCCCTTCTCTCTAAATAGTAATAAGAAGCTGATCAGTTTCATGTACTAAGGCACATTGATGTATGTGTCAACGAAATAATTATTTGAATAATACGTAACAAATGGACACTGCAAAAGAATACTTGTTCACTTGCTTTTTCACGTTGGACCGAGACATTTAAAATTAGGGGCGAAGCCAGAGGGGTCGAGGGGGCACTTGCCCCTCTGACCCAACCCAAAAAATCTATTAATATTTACTTACTAACTAGTCTAGACGTATTTTAGGTAAAAATGTAAAATTATTATTAATGATGAAAAGCTATAAAACCGTTTGCACAGTACAAGCAGCTCCTTTCATGGGAGGGTTGAGAGAATAGCCCACTTATGCCATCTCAAAATAGCCCATCCTATATTAGCCCAATTCTATTAATTAAAAAAAATAAATAAAACAAATGGAATTCATAACACATATCTAACTTATAATCTAATATTGTTCGATTTTTCTCCTCTCTTTCTTTGGTGACTTTTTAAATGCATTTCTTCTATTATACTATATGTACAGTAAATGCATTTAAAAATTATATAAATAAATGGTTAATAAATAGGATGGTTTTTAAACCAAAACTAATACCCTCCTAATATAACATTTGTTATAATTACAATTTCAAAATGATTTTTTTTTTTATGTAAATAAACCCCTAATAGATAAATAATATAATGAATATGTTATTTTATTTTGAATTTTCTTGTATTCAAATATTGCTTAATATACACATGAATGAATCGTTATTTTGCAAATTGATCTCAAATATTATGTGTGTGTGTGTGTGTGTTTGCTTGTACGTGTATAAATATGATGTCAAATGTAATTCCCTCCCTCTCAAGTCAAATCCTAGCTCCACCATTATTTAAAATAGTCTGAATCTTTAACAGCCAGGGTCTAAGCTGTTCAGCTTAATATATATATATATATATATTAGGAGCAAATTAACGAGCAATGATGCAGTAAGAGTGGGTAAAAAAAATAAAACAAGCAATAAAAAGTCCTTGTGTAATACTGTACTAACAAACTGGGTTGGCCTTGTATCACGAATTCACGATCCCACTGGAGGCTTCTATCATCCTTACATTTATGTTGTTCGCCCTTCCCATTTTATGTTGTTCGCCCTTCCAACTCCCAGTTTAACATTTACCAGATGGACATTCATCATTGCATGCTCGTTATTGTACATCATTTGCATTTTGAATTTATTCTCTAGAAAATTTAATTAACACTTTTTTTATTAGGGAAAAGTACATTTAAAGGGTCCCCCCCCCCCCCCCTCCCAAGTCAGATCCTAGCTCCACCTTGTTTAAAATAGTCTGAATCTTTAACAGCCAGGGTCTAAGCTGTTAAGCTTAATATATATTAGGAGCAAATTAACGAGCAATGATGCAGTAAGAGTGGGTAAAAAAATAAAACAAGCAATAAAAAGTCCTTGTGTAATACTATAATAACAAACTGGGTTGGCCTTGTATCACGAATTCACGATCCCACAGGAGGCTTCTATCATGCTTATATTTAATTAATTAGTTGGACCCTTGGTAACTCTTTATTGGTTGAGTATAGATTTGAGCAGGAAAAGTGGGACAGAAGATTTGAACTCCATTGCATGCTCGTTATTGTACATCATTTGCATTTTGAATTTATTCTCTAGAAAATTTAATTAACACTTTTTTTATTAGGGAAAAGTACATTTAAAGGGTCATTTTCCAGCGTATTGTGACCTTGAAAATGAGCTATAAATATGTTTAGTTATTTCGCTTGCATGAAATTATGAATTATTCTTGTAATTACAAATAATAATATAAAAAATTATTCATGAAAACATGTCCTAAATGAAAGAAAATTAATTTTTTTTTTTTGTCATTCAAGAGCATTAAACCGGAAAATAATCAAATATATCCCAAATTCGGAATCCAAGTGAAAATATAGGTGGGAAATGACTGATATGAGCATGAAATGTCATTAGGGAAAAATTTGATTCTTGGTCAATATTTTATCAACAATCAATATGTGGAGAGACAGGGTGAAGAGAAAGAAGTTATCACTAAATGTATTTTATGTGGTAGTTTATTTGGTGTGTAATTTTTTGAAAAACAATTTCCTCTATATTGGATTTTTCCCCCTATTGACAACAAATAAAAGTGTTTTTGCTTTTAAGTGTGTTTTTTGCCTTAATTACCAAAAAAAAAAATTAGAAAATGAAAGGAAAAAAAAGTTTCAGTCAAGTAATTGGATCCTAAAGAGAAGAAGAATTTAACCAAATAAAGAAATTATGGTCAATGCAATAACATCCGATATTGAACAATATGGAATGAAATTTTGAAAGATTTGGGGTCTGTTTGGTTCTCAGATCACTCATATCTCACTTTTTATATCTAAATACTCATAATTCAAATCTGATTCTCATATCTCATTTCTAGTTCACAATTTTCTCTTTACTCACTCTAGAATGTGTTTGGCATCAAAACTCTACTTAGTTTTCACTTTTTTAGCTTGAAAAAAACAATTTTAACTCAATTTTGTGGAGCCCTCAAGTTAGAACTGTCATTGCCTTTCTCTTAAAAACCCCCATGATAGACCGGAACCCACTCCCTCAAGCTCCATAGAAATAAAACCTAGAGGATGAAGAAGGCAAAACCCACACACCAGCGGTAAAATATTCTAGGAAACCCAACAAACCCAAACCCAAGTCTATCACCACCATCAATGCCAAACTCAGAACCCATCACCATCAACACCACCAACGGCCACACAACAAAAAGAAAAATTTCAACAACCAAAAGAAAAATCCAACCATTAGTACACCCACAAAAAGAAAAAGTTTCCAACCATCAATACTACCACCAACAACCACACAAACCCACCTCCAACACAGCCCAAGCTTCAAACCACAACCACAAACATAGAAAATCCAAACCCACCAATACAAAATCTTTAGATTGGTGATCCAAAATTGCCAAACCCAAACCTACAAACATAGAAAACCCAGACCCAAACCCAAAACCAGGAATCCTTAGATCAAAGACTAAAATCACAAAAATGAGGAGTGGGTTTCTGTTTCTGTGTATAGATTTATGTGTGGGTGAACATGGTGGAGTGGGTCTTAAGAAGAAAGAAAGAAAAGGAAAGAAGAAGAAGAAGAGAAAGAAGTAGAGAAAAAAAAAATGTCGTTAGTGATAGAGTGGGTTGGACTTGATAGAAACAAGCCAGGAGAGTGGGTCCCACAAGTTTGGTTTTCTTACAACTTTTGCCACTATAACTCATAATTCATAATCCAAAAACACCAAAATCTTGTTTCCGGTTTTCATCACTCAAACTCAAATTTTTGAGTTTTGAGTGATGAGAACATAACTCAAAAATCTTGCCAAACAACAATTCTTCCGTGGGTCGTACAAGTTATATAACTCAGTTTTCACCCAATCCAAACACCCTCTTGATTATGCAATCTTAATCAAAATCTCTCTTAAAAAGTACACTTGAGTTTGGTGATTGACTAACTTACAAAAAATCATTAGACATTTTAGGAGTATTATGATGCGGTACTCTATCTTTTCACATGAATAGTAAATCAATAGGAATTTAATTAATGGAACTCACTATTGTGTGAGATGAAGAAGTTTCACTTCACTATTCTCTCAAAATACTAAAACTCGAGCCAAGTGAACTTGAAATCTATCGGTCCAACGCATTTGCTAGTTCTAGGTTAATTTACCCCAAGTGGAAAAGAATTTTCAAATTGCATTAAGATAAAAACTAGTTATACACACCTTGTTCCACACATTGTTTGAACTAAAATTCTGAGCGGAAAACACGATTTCATTGTTTGAACTAAAATTCTGAGCGGAAAACACGATTTCAATTCCAAAAATGGGCTTATAACAATGTGTATAACAAACAATACTTATTACGTTATGAGACTTGATTGATGTGTTGGAAGTATAGTTTGAAAATTGTTTAGATTGATTAACAAAGTTACAAAGCAATATTAATAATATATCACGTGTAATTTTTGGCAAAAAAAAAACTCATCATCTCAATTTCCTTAGAAAACTAGTCAGCCATAGCTTCCTCTTCCGCAGAAAATACACAATAATTTGCAGCATCAATGGGAGAGGAAACACTCTAATCATCTTTAGCTACTTCCTTTTTAAGAGCCCTAAGACTATCAAATTCTACAGATATGAGATTAGTTGTAAACAATAAAAATATATATACTTTGATACTTTTGCTCCTCTTTCTTTTACTGGAATTTTTTTTCTTGCGCATTTGTGACAAGTTCAAAATTTCGTTTGTGAATGCACATTAACAGAGTTGCTGTTGTATCTTGAAGAGCAATCCGTTAAGCCATTTGCATCGACAGATTCATTCTAGTAGGGGCAAAATTGCTTCTTAAGGACAGCAGATTTAGTTCCATGCCTGACAATAAGTTTTACTTAATCCTTAATTTTATACACTTTTACACTTGTCTATTTTGCTTATAAGTTAATCTAAACATATCTTGTTTTATNTAGAGCACTCATGAAAATCCAGATAGGCCACATGGCCGAAATGTGCCAAATCGAGAACTCGTCCAAGAATTCACAAGCAAAGGTGTTCGTATTCTTGTAGTTCATGAAAGTGGTTTAAGATCTTGTATCATCAAGATTTTGTGAACTCTAGAATACAAATCCCAAGTGTTGATTCAAGTCCACAAGACATCAACACTAATTTCATCTTGTGATTGCACAATTTTTGAAAAATCAAAATTTTAAAACATGTGGGGATTGTTGGGTATGTTCAGGCCTATCTGGATTTTCATGAGTGCTCTAGAGAGTTTGCCCTCACTTCATAGGAGGTAGCCCTACCTCCATACTCACATATTTGAATTCATCAAGTGTGTACTACCACACACCACCTATAAAGGCTATGAATTCATTAAGAGTCTTTAACTCAACCTCACTAGTTTGGTAGTAAGCACTATCTACACCATAGGGAAGGACAGTAAGATCTCATTCTCACTAATAGTGCTATCTTGAATCTCTCCATGATGCCCATTGAACCTTTTGTTGACATAGGTCAGGTTGTCATCATTAGGGGTGTTAGTGTTCGACCCAACCCGTGAACATGACACGAACCCGACACAGGTTTTTTCAGGTTAGGGTTGGGTCTTAATGGGTTTGGGTCATAAACGGGTCAATCTGAAAGTGACACAATAAGAAACATGTCATAAATAGGTCAACCCGCTTAACCCACAATAGACACGTTTGACACGCCAATTTATTTGTGTTAACCCAAAATGACCCACTTAACACAACTCGTTTAACTCTTATAACAAATAAATATTTATTTTATTTTAGATTTGTCAAATACCTTTTATATCCAACATATATTTTAAATTTAAAAAGAAAAGTGAGTAATTACAAAAATTTACAAGGGATATAATTGGAAATTGAAACTTTACACCCTAGAACTACTAATACTTTTTTCTTTTTTCTTTTTTCTTTTTTTGCATAGAACTTGCACAAATGAAATTGGATGAGCTTGTGGAAGATGTTATAAATTTGGACATTAACAAATAATCTATGGATGATAATCATGGTCATAGTCAAGCTTAGTCTACTATTTGCTCAAATTCTTTCAATATTGATACTTAGCATTTGGCGAGTTCCAAGAATATTATATTTTTGTTGAACTATGTTATTTTATTTTTGTTAAACTTTAATATTTTGAATTTGGGTTGAAATGTATGCACTTCTTTTGAAGTATAAAAAACTTATTTCTAGATGAATGTTATATTTTTGTTGAACTATATTATTTTGAATGTGGGTTGAAGACTTGAAGTGTATGCACTGTTTTTTGGGATGTAAAAAAAAAAAAAAAAAAAAAATTATTTCTAGATGGATGTTATATTTAATATTATGCATGTTGAAATGAGTTGTATTACATTCGTGTCAACCCAATACGACTCGTTTATTAAGCGTGTCAAATGGGTTGGGTCAGGTCAACCCGCCTTATTAAAAAATCGGGTTAAGGTTGAAGAATCATGACACAATTATTAAATGGATTGGGTTAGGGTTGAGCTATTTGGTCGAATACCCCTACCTTGACACGATACGAACCCGACACACTAACCCGAATTGACACCCCTACTCATCATGGGTGATTCACTCAATGGGCTTAAGTCTCATTCCCTTCGATGTATCATAGACCAATTGTTTAGTTAGCCCTTTTGGTTAGAGGATTCACAAGATTCTCTTCTGACCATACAAACTCCATGGAAATTACACCATTGCTTATGAGTTGTTGTACTATATTGTGTCTTAGGCGTATATGCCTTTTCTTCCCATTATAAATTTTATTTCTTGCACACGCAATTGTAGCTTGAGAATCACAATGCAATGATATTGATGGTAATGGCTTATCCCATTTTGGTATATCAGCAAGTAAATTTCTAAGCCACTTAGTTTCAGTAATTGCCTTTTCTAAGGCAACAAACTCAGACTCCATAGTTGATCTAGCATTACAGGTTTGTTTAGAAGACTTTCAAGATATAGCTCCTCCACCTAGGGTGAAAACATAACCACTAGTGGAGTTGGTCTCATCATTATTTGATATCTAATTTGCATCACAATAGCCTTCTAATACTGTTGGACAACCTCTATATGTAAGGCCCAAATTCATGGTGCCTTTCAAATATCTCAAGAGACGAGTTAGTGCATTCCAATGTTCATAGGCAGGATTATGTGTATATCTACTAAGTCTACTAACAACATATGCAATATTAGGGCTGAAGACTTTCAAGATATAGCTCCTCCACCTAGGGTGAAAACATAACCACTAGTGGAGTTGGTCTCATCATTATTTGATATCTAATTTGCATCACAATAGCCTTCTAATACTGTTGGACAACCTCTATATGTAAGGCCCAAATTCATGGTGCCTTTCAAATATCTCAAGAGACGAGTTAGTGCATTCCAATGTTCATAGGCAGGATTATGTGTATATCTACTAAGTCTACTAACAACATATGCAATATTAGGGCGTGTACTATTCATTAGAAACTTCACACTACCAATAATTTTAGCATATGTAGATTAATCAACAGGAGACCTCTATTTTTCTTTAAATGTATGCTTGGGTCATATGGAATTCTCATAGGGTCACAATCAAAATGATTAAATTTTTTAAGTACTTTCTCAACATAGTGTGATTGGGAAAGTGTAATCCTTTCACTATTTATATTGATTTTTATTTCCAAAATTACATTAGCCTTTCCAAGGTCTTTCATATCAAAGTTTGAAGATAAGAGGTCTTTAGCACTTTTTACAACATCCATGTCAATTCCCAAAATTAACATGTCAACCACATGTAGGCATATGATAACACCACTATCACCATAGAATTTATTATACACACATCTATCAGATTCGTTCACAACAAATCCATTAGAAATTAAAGTGTTATCAATTTTTTCATGTCATTGTTTGGGAGCTTGTTTCAAACCATATAATGATTTTCTAAGTTTACACACTTCACTTTCTTGTCCTCGAACCATAAAACCCTCTAGTTGGTCCATGTGAATTTCTTCATCTAAATCACCATTTAAAAATGTTGTTTTAACATCCATTTGGTGAACAATCAATTTATATATTGAGGTCATTGCAATTAGAATCCTAATTGTAGTCAATCTTGTCACAAGTGAATAAGTGTCAAAGTAATTTATCCATTCTTTTTTAGTATACCCTTTTGCCACTAGTCTAGTTTTGAATTTGTCTATGGATCTGCTTGTAATTCCTTTTTAAACACCCATTTGCAACCAATTGTCTTGCATCCTCTAGGGAGTTCAACTAATTCCCATGGATGGTTAGCCATAATTGATTCTAACTCACTATGGATTGCATCCTTCCAAAAGGTTGCATCTACTGATTTTATGGCCTGTTGATAAGTTTTTGGGTCATCTTCAATGAGAAAAGTAGTGATAAAGTCAGGCCCAAAGTTGGTTCCGTTTTTAGGTCTTTTACTACGTCTTAACTCTTATGTTGAGTGGCTTTCATCTAAGTTTGAACTTGATCTCACTTGGGGTATGATTGATGAGGATTCATTAGTGAGTCTTGTTCTCTTCATAGGAAAAATATGCTAAAAGAAATTAGCATCCCTAGTCTCCACTATAGTGTTAGTCTCCAAAACTAAGTACCTATAGGCACATTATCCTTGGTTTTAGGACCTATCTTTTCTTTATGTGGTTCAGGAATTCCAACCTTTGCCAAACAACCCCACACCTTAAAGTATCCTAAGTTTGGTGCTTGTCTTTCCCATAGTTCATATGGAGTTTTTCTAATCTTTTTATGTGGGACCCTATTTAATACATGACATACAGAAAGGATAGCCTCCTCCCACATGTTGGAAGGAAGACCAGAGCTAATGAGCATAACATTCATCATATCCTTTAGGGTTTTATTTTTCCTCTCAGCTATTCCATTTTGTTCAAGTGTTTGAGGTGCACTGACTTCATGAATAATACCATTTTCTTCACAATTTTTTTTTTTTTTTTTAAATAAAGCTGAACCATATTCTCCTCTTCTATCAAACCTAAGCCTTTTAAGTTTCTTATTTTTCTAATTTTCAACTTCTGTCTTAAATTTTATGAACATGTTTTCAGCTTCATCTTTACTATACTTAAAAGGTATACTCTTGTATATCCAGAGTAGTCATCAATAAATGTCATATAATATTTTTTACCTCCTCCACTCATAATTTTTGAAGTCTCCTAAGTCACTATGAATGAGTTCTAAAAGTTCAGAGCTCCTTTCAACAATTTTAAAAGGATTTTTGAAATTTTTTGCTTCTACACACATTTCAAACTTTGAATGCTTTGAATTAGTTAAGTTTGGAATTAGGCTCATTTTTGCATTCTTTTGCTAGCTGCAACATTCACATGCCCTAGCCTACCATGCCAAAGATCCAAAGACTCAACAATATAAGCAGAAGAGTTACTAGATATATTCATGTTCTCACAATCAATTACAAGTACAAATAAGCCTTCATGACAAGATCCCTTGCCCACAAAATCACCATTTTGACTAAGAACAATCTTATTAGATTCAAAAACAAGTTTTAGGCCTACCTTATTGAGCAAGAACCCAAACACTAAATTTCATCACATGTTAGGAACATGAGAACAGAGTGCAAGGCTGAAGACTTACTAGAAGTAAATTTTAGAAGTACCTTTCCCTTTCCAGCAACTCCTGCAACACTAGTCTTCCAAATAAACATTCTCTTCATCTGTTACTTCCTCATAATTAAAAAAGAACTCCTTGCTTGAGCAAATGCGTCTAGTAGCCCTAGTGTCCACTAACCAATTAGTTATGTTATTGACTAACTCCATTTCCGAAACAAGTGCTGCCTCAAATTCTAAGACAATATTAGGAACATCATACATTTTATTAATCAATAAGAACATAAATCGCTTCTTAAGATTGTTGGAAGTATAGTTTGAAAATTGTCTAGATTGCTTAACAAAGTTACAAAGCAATATCAATAATATATCAATAAAACAAGATATGCACAGATTAACTTATAAGCAAAATAGACAAGTGCAAAAGCGTATAAAATTAAGGATTAAGTAAAATTTATTGTCGAGGCACGGAACTAAATCCACTATCCTTATTAAGTGATTTCGCCCCTACTGGAATGAATCCATTGGTGCAAATGGCTCAAGCGGTCGCTCGCCAGGATACAAACAACAACTCTATTAATGGGCACTTACAAACAGAGTTTCAAACTCGTCACAAATGCCCAAGAGAAAATTTTCAGTAAAAGACAGAGCAAAAGTGTCAAAGTAATATCTGTTTTTATTGTTTTCAACTAATCTCATATCTGCAAAATTTGATAATCTTAGGGCTCTAAAAATAGAAATAACTAAAGATGATTAGAGTGAAAAGGGAAAGGCAAAAACAAAGGAATTTTCCTTTCCCATTGATGCCGCAAGTTATTGTGTATTTTCTGCGAAAGAGGGGAAGGTGCAGCTGAATAGTTTTATAAGGAAATATGAGATGATTAAGGGTTTTGTTTGCTGCCAAAAATTCCCACACCAGCCAAGGAAAATTCTAGAGCATGGGCTTGGGCTTTACAACAAAATATTATGGGTTTAAACTTTGAACATACCCAATTAGTTTTAAAACATACCCAACATGATGTTCCCATTTATACGGGCCCAATGTATAGTTCTATCAGTGTACTTCTTTAGAGTTTCAATCAAAAACTTTTGTAGAGTGAGAATCAGACCATCTGCCCAAATTGCAAATGAGAGGTCTGCCGGACTTGGAGAGAGGGTTTGTAAGGCAACCTAGGAGAAAATTAAAGCCGAGCGATGTCATTCTATGATTCTAGCCCAACATGATCGGGCCAGTACGGATTGGTTTATAAAAAATCTGGTGCTGAACTGCTGATGCTGGAGATGATGTATATATATATATATAGATTATAGCTAGGCACTCAATATTTGGCTTGCATACTGTAATCCGTGGTGGACTATCGAGGATTGTTTCAAAACTAGATTAACATCTCTACTAGACAATTCTTTTGATCATTTCCTCATCCAGACCTCTTCCTTCCAGGGACCGGAGTAAAGTTAATCGAAATGGTGTTTTTTTGTTAAAATCAGACTATTAGAGTGGGAGTCATGAGAATCATAGTTACAATTAACCACCATATATATGGGTAAACTCATTGCAGGATCAGCCTTCAACGTATACAATGTTCTTCATTAAAGACTCTTTATTAAGTTAAACATCAAAGACTGAAAAAGTCTCGCTTCTAACAATGTATAGGCCCTATAGGGTATTATGTCATTTAAAATTTAAAATTACATTATCAATTTATGGATATTCAATATATGAACAACAAAAATGTTTTACTGTTTTACTTCCCAAAAAAAAATTGTTTTACTGTTGAAATCATCTGCAGAACTCTCATAAACATTTCCAGCCGCCCCGGCGGGTTCAAAGTTCAAACTGTGCACAGAAAGTCATGTTGAAATCAGACAAATTAATAATCGCATAACTTAAGTTACAAGTCGCATATGGGGTTGTCTCCAATTTCCCTAGTAAATAATCTATGCACGTAACCTTAAGTCGTGGGAGAACTAGACAACCATTAGTTCGTCTCAACCTTACACGTTGTTAAATTGAATACAAAACAAAAGTCTATTGAACATAACACTATTAGGCTATTAGCCATTCTAGACAACCCGCTGTTGTATAATATGCCGAGTTCCTCAGCTACATGCTTCTCCTACACGTAACAAATAATGATACAGTCGCAATGAAAAGTCCAAGCTTGCTCTCAACAAAAAAACAAATAATAATACTAATAATAATAATAATAAAGAAGAAGAAGAAAAGTCCAAGTCTAGTTTCCCCGCATGGACCGCCTTGAAATCCGCAACCGCGTATAACCCTATATATATATAGCCAACCAAGTTCTTCGGATTATCACCATTCACCATCATACCACGTACACACAAGTTCATCATACTTGTTAGTTCTTACATACCACCAATTTAAAGCAACAATATCATACAATGATGAAAACTCTGGCACTCTACGGCCTCACCTTGGCCTTCTTTTTCCTATCTGGTATAACTCTTCACTAATCACTATTTACAGCATCACACCCTCTCTCTCTCTCTCTCTCTCTCTATAGAAGTACTTAATATACAGCCAAAATAATCTCAAAATTCTAGGTTGCTACAAGTCTTTCATCACACTGGCAGTTTTGATTTGCCCCTTTCTTCATCATATGGGAACTTACACAATAAACTCACGAAACCTCACTAATAAGGCATAGAGTTCACGCATATTCTTCTTATCACGACTCTTATTTATTTACTTTTGATAGTTAAAAGAATAATATGTTAGTTCCTATAATTGCAGCCCGTTGAATTATAACCATGCATCATCATGATACGTGTGCTCTACACGTTAGAATTAACGTTGCATCTCCTACTTATATTTGCTGCTNCCATTCTAGACAACCCGCTGTTGTAAAATATCCGATTCCTCAGCTACATGCTTCTCCTACACGTAACAAATAATGATACAGTCGCAATGAAAAGTCCAAGCTTGCTCTCAACAAAAAAAACAAATAATAATACTAATAATAATAATAATAAAGAAGAAGAAGAAAAGTCCAAGTCTAGTTTCTCCGCATGGACCGCCTTGAAATCCGCAACCGCGTATAACCCTATATATATATAGCCAACCAAGTTCTTCGGATTATCACCATTCACCATCATACCACGTACACACAAGTTCATCATACTTGTTAGTTCTTATATACCACCAATTTAAAGCAACAATATCATACAATGATGAAAACTCTGGCACTCTACGGCCTCACCTTGGCCTTCTTTTTCCTATCTGGTATAACTCTTCACTAATCACTATTTACAGCATCACACCTCTCTCTCTCTCTCTCTCTCTCTCTCTATAGAAGTACTTAATATACAGCCAAAAGTAATCTCAAAATTCTAGGTTGCTACAAGTCTTTCATCACACTGGCAGTTTTGATTTGCCCCTTTCTTCATCATATGGGAACTTACACAATAAACTCACGAAACCTCACTAATAAGGCATAGAGTTCACGCATATTCTTCTTATCACGACTCTTATTTATTTACTTTTGATAGTTAAAAGAATAATATGGTAGTTCCTATAATTGCAGCCCGTTGAATTATAACCATGCATCATCATGATACGTGTGCTCTACACGTTAGAATTAACGTTGCATCTCCTACTTATATTTGCTGCTTAAATACAGGGTTTTAGTTTCATGTTCAAAATGGTGACGATGATTTTGGTTATATACATTTCCATGTAACTTCAGATCAAAAACCTCAATTATCAACTACTGGGTTTGAGTTAGCATCTACAGCATCCTCAGCAATAGATGTCCAAGCTCCATGGAAAGGCCGATTCTGGGCCCGAACCCTATGCTCCACAGATAGCTCGGGAAGGTTCAGCTGCGCCACTGCAGAATGTAGCTCTGGTCAAGTTTCATGCAATGGTAACGGTGCAGTTCCGCCAGCTTCTTTGGTAGAAATCAACATAGCCGCCGATGGTGGAATGGACTTCTATGATGTTAGCCTTGTAGATGGGTTCAACTTGCCTGTTTCAGTAGCCACACAAGGCGGAACTGGCGAATGCAAGGCCTCAAGCTGTCCAGCCAACGTGAACGCGGCTTGCCCAGCAGAGCTGCAAGTGAAAGGGTCTGATGGGACCGTTATTGCTTGCAAGAGTGCATGTACCGCTTTCAATGAACCACAATATTGTTGCACTGGCGCATATGATAAGCCTGAAACATGTCCACCCACAAACTACTCTCAGATCTTTGAGCAGCAATGTCCTCAAGCTTATAGCTATGCTTATGATGACCAGAACAGCACATTTACTTGCTCTGGTGCACCCAACTACGTTATCACTTTCTGTCCATAAATTAGCGAGTGGAATTATGCGTTCCCTTCTCTTTTAATAGTAATAAGAAGCTGATAAGTTTCATGTATTAAGGCACATGCACGTTTGTGTCAATGAAATAAATATTTGAATAAAACGAAACAAATTAATATCCTCACAGGATTTTATCTATTTTTTATCTGTATTTTATCTATATCTGTATTTTTATCTGTATTTTATCTAAATTTATCTGTATTTTTTATCTATTTAAATTCAAATACTTCAATTATCTTTATAAAAAAATACAAAATTACTTCTTCCAAAATTTTTAAAAGAGTAATACAATCTCATGTATGAAAATGGGAAAAAAATCGATATTCTCACTACTTATTTGTATTGAAATGTTTGATTCCTATGTGTATTTGTTATCTATTTGTATTCAAATACTTCAATTATCTTTATAAAAAAAATACAAAATTACTTCTTCAAAAAAGAAAACTCACTACCTAACGTAAAAACTATTCATTCTTTTCCTGAAATTTCTATATTTTTTTAAAAAGAAATTCTTTTAAACATTCCAAAAATTTTGTTATCCAAATTCTATACAGTTATCACAAATCTCTAACCATCCACACTATCGTATATCATATTTCTTTTGTTTAAATTCAATTTTTTTTTTTACTTATTACAATTCTTATGCTAATCAATAAATTCAAATATCCCATTAGGTTTCAACTTCTTACGTTTCTTTAACTCATTTTTAAACATTATTCCACATTATTTTACCTCTTTCTTAAAAAAAATAAATACACAATTATTTATTTTAAACATTATAACACTAAAAAAAAAAAACATTATTGCACGTGCAAAGCGTGTGTGATTAGTCTTATAGGGAAAATTATTAAGTACTTCCGGAATACCATAAATGCGTACTCCCTCCTCTCACATGAATGGTGGGTCCCACCATGAATTTAATTAGTGGAACCCACCATTCATGTGAGAGGAGGGAGTACACATTTATGGTACTCCGGGAGTACACAATAATTTTTCTGGTATAGATAATAATCTGATTAATAATTTGCTAAAAAGTGGCTTTTAAACTTGTAATTATCCTTTTTTTAAAAATTACAAAATCAAGCTAAGATTGCGCAAACAACAAAATTGGAGATTGCCTAGGACACTAGTGTCAATTGTGTCTAGCGTCCTATCAAATTCGAATTTTGGCAATTCTTTTCAACTCAAAAACTCAGTAACGTGCATGAGGATTAAAACAAGTTAAAAAACTTCTAGAGGGATGAAAAGGAGGGAAATTTAAACCATACAACCCATTGACCCACCCCTATAAATAGCGCTTCAACGAATGATAGTGGCTTTTATTTACACTAAAAAAAAAAAAAAAAAAAAAAAGAGAAGAGAAGTCAGATTTCTTTTAAGGAGCCACATGTGTGACCCACCTACCCCTTATTTCCTCGCCACACATTTACAAATATCTCCCTCTCTCTTTGACCGGCCATCACTCCTTTCCACCATATTCTCTTTTCTATTTTATTTTATTTTCACACAATACAAACACTTCTCTCCCACACTCCCTCACTCTCCCACTGGCACCTTCACTTCTCATCTCCTCCACCATCTTTTTCCGGCAAGATCATTGGAAAACTCCATAGGAAAATGGTAAGGTTCACTCACCTCTACTATTTGAAGTAAAATTTCTAATCTTTTTGTGGGTTTATATGCTTTTGCTTGAGGTTATGTTTATCTAAACTTTTTTAATAATAATATCCATGTGATTTATGAGCACTAGAAGTGATATTTATGTATTTTTGTGCATGGGTTTTGGTCTTGGTGGATGTATTTGATGAGTGGGTTTATGATTTTTGCAATGGTGGTTAGCTAAGTGGTGAAGATTGGGAGTTTTGGCTTTCTAATGTGAAATAGTTGATGATTATAATTTTGATTGTGTATTTGGAACTAGTGGAGGATTTACATTTGAGATTTGTAGTGGTGGGTATTGTTATATATGTTGTTGTTTTGTGGGTCCCTTGAAAATGACATGTATATTGAGAAAGAAATTCATTAAGTGTTAGGATCTCTTATGGTAAAGGTGAAGCTTGGAATGATATGATGATAAGTTGGAGTCAATGCCTTGTAATGAAATTGTTGAGAAACTTTGGAAGTGGAATACATTATTTGTGAGGTTAAATGCTAGACTTGCCTAATTAATTTCTTAGTTAGCAATTTCTAATATGTGGCTAGATACAATTTCAAGTTTTATGCTTATTTTGATAGGTTTGCTTGGTATTGTTTAGGTTCTAGCTAATTTCTTTTGGAACTTGGAAAATTAGACTTTTGTGGGTTGCGAGGTAAGTAGATTTTAATGAGATTTTTGGAAAATAACCATGTTGCATAAACATTATTTTTGGGTTAAACACATTTTGGAAAATTAATGGTGGAACAATGTTTTTCTAAAAGTGTTGTGTTGTGATCCTACTATTTATGATTATATATGAAAGTACATATTCTTATTGCATATGGGGAATTGCATGATTTGTTAGCATGGAAAAGACTAGCATCTTGATTAAATTATTGAGAATGAATTTTATGGATTTATTACATTATTTGCAAAAATATAAATATGCTTTATCTTGACCTATGTTATTTAGGAAGTTAATACAAAATCTTTTTGACAAGAAATGAGTTGAAGGCTTTGAGAACCTTGTGAATATCTTGGGCATTCAAATATTTTTTGAAACTACTTAGAAGTGAATTATGTATTTTGAATTAAAGGTAATTTGTGAGCTCTTTATGTTCTACCCATGTGTTGTGACATGTGATTACTCAGTGATTACCTAGCTAGATACTATAGTTTGTGTGACATTGGTATCTTAGCACATGTCTTTGTGATGGTTATTGAGTTCTGTCTTTGTGATGACGATGAGTTCCGTTTTTGTGACGACATCTTAGTTCCATCTTTGTGATGGCAGATGAGTTCCATCTTTGTGACGGCATTGTCATGTGGCCTTGGGTTTGGAATTGTATTGTTATTGCTCACAAATTATAGTATGTAGTTTCATGAGAGCATTTTGAGAAGCTTTGTGCCATGTCATTTTATTCATTCTTGTCATATTCTTTTTGGAAATGGTTTGGTAGAAATTATTTGGAAATTCCCAAATTAAAACATGATTTGTAAATTGTTATCATCATGAAACTTGCATTTCCCCTACCCTCATTAATTATGCTACTTACTGGGTTTTGTCTCATTCTATATTTTACAAACTTTTTCAAAGTAGACAACTATCTTTTTGAGACAGTTTTTTGGTGGCTAGCAGTAGTTAGACTAATTGCTGATAGAGGCTAATTTTTATGATAGAGATAATTGATGATGTATAATTTAGAGTAAGCTTGACCCAATTCTTTTGTATCTAATAGTGGTTATGCCTTTATTTCCACTAAGAGTATTCGTAGCAGATGTTCTATAAAAAAATGCTATTTTGACACATCAAAAGCCTGCTTTATTATTTTACCACATCATTTTACAACATCCAATTTATCAGATGTTTTATCATCCAATTCTATACATTAAAATAATATTTACTACAAATTAAAATAATATATTATCTCCTCCCTATCATCACCATTAACAACAATGACACATTCACCATTGTCGCAACAACAGCCACCAACAGCAACAAAAAAACATCGACCAGCCACCATTGGCACAAACCTCCATCCACCAATGCCACCTTTAAAAAAAAAAAACACACACACACACACAAAGATTGGCATAACCACAAATCTCAAACCTATCGGCACCATCCCAAATCTCAAATCCACAGCACCATCCCAAAATCAACCAACCACCGCTCAAATTAGCCAACCACGACTCAAATTAACTAAACACAACCCACTACAACCATCCAAAAACACAAAACCACCAAACACAACCCACAACAACCACCCTAAAAAACACCGCTACAACCAACTCTACCACCCAAACCCAAAACTCAACCAACAACCCACCAAAAATGCCTACCCAACTGACCCATCTACTGTCTCAACCAATCACGACCCAATCCATAGCTCTGTCGCTTGATAAAGAGAGAGAAAGACGTTTGAGGTTGAGGGAGGAGCTGAGAATTTGATCTGAAGAGGAAAGAACACCAGTTGGGAAAGAGAGATAGATTGTGAGGAGAGAGAAAAGTAGAATAAAAAAATAATAAACGCAAAATCCATTCTCATCCGTACCGTGTCAAAATTGCAATGGTATTGTTCAATATTGCATAAGTTTGATACATTTAACACATTTGATAAAGCTCTATTTTTGTGTTTGGCGTGCCAAATGTGCCAAATATTTGACATTTGGCATATTTGAGAGAGCTACTACGGATGCTTTAATGGGACAAGTTGATGTTATGTAATTATTTATTTAGACCTCCATTCTTTTGTGACCAATAGTTATAGTATTTATTGCATAGAGTTCTGACTTACTTTGAGAGTATATTTAATAGAATTATTAGGATAATTCTTGATGTTGGTATTTGCTATGATTTTATTTGGATTGAATTGCCAAAAGGAACAAATTTACAGGTACCTTTGAGATGTTTTTTTCATGTTTTGGACCCTTTCAGGTTTGGGGCGTGACACTAGCACTCTACGGCCTTACCTTGGCCTTCTTTTTTCTATCTGGTATGCCTCACTATCTACTTCTGATATGCATCAGCATTGGCACATTGCACTATCACTAGCCATTTTTATTAGTCTATGAATCTCTAATGAACAGGGAATCAATCGAGGGCTAGAATTAGATTTCATTCACATTCTTTTCATCATGATTTTTATTTATAACTGTCATCATGATAATACATGTTAAAATGGTGCTCTACTTTTTTTTTTTTTTTGCTTTCATGTTCTAAGTGGCGAAGTTTGATATATATATTGCACTCTACGGCCTTACCTTGGCCTTCTTTTTTCTATCTGGTATGCCTCACTATCTACTTCTGATATGCATCAGCATTGGCACATTGCACTATCACTAGCCATTTTTATTAGTCTATGAATCTCTAATGAACAGGGAATCAATCAAGGGCTAGAATTAGATTTCATTCACATTCTTTTCATCATGATTTTTATTTATAACTGTCATCATGATAATACATGTTAAAATGGTGCTCTACTTTTTCCTTTTTTTTTTGCTTTCATGTTCTAAGTGGCGAAGTTTGATATACATATATATATATATATATATGTATATATTGCATACAGTTACCCACGCTGCTAGAATAACTTTCACAAACAACTGCGCATATACCATATGGCCAGGAACCCTAACTTCAGCTCAAAAACCTCAATTATCAACTACTGGATTTGAGTTAGCATCCAAAGCATCCTCAGCAATAGATGTCCCATCTCCATGGGAAGGCCGGTTTTGGGCTCGAGCCCAATGCTCCACAGATAGCATGGGAACGTTCAGTTGCGCTACTGCAGAATGTAGCACTGGTCAGGTTACATGCAATGGTAATAGCGCAATCCCACCAGCTTCTTTGGTAGAAATCTTCATAGCAGCAAGTGGTGGAATGGACTATTACGATGTTAGCAATGTAGATGGGTTAAACTTGCCTGTTTCAGTAGCCACACAAGGCGGAACTGGTGAATGCAAAGCCTCTAGCTGTCCAGTCAATGTGAACGCAGCTTGCCCAACAGAGCTGCAAATGACAGGGTCTGATGGGAGCGTTATTGCTTGCAAGAGCGTATGTATCACTTTCCATGAACCACAATATTGTTGCACTGGTGCATATGAAATGCGTGGAACATGTCCACCCACAAGCTATTCTCAGTTCTTTGAGCAGCAATGTCGTGAAGCTTATAGCTATGCTCAAGATGATAAGAATAGCTTGTTCACCTGCTCTAGTGCACCCAATTATGTTATCACTTTTTGTCCATAAATTAAGGAGAGGAATTACGTGTTCCCTTCTCTTTAAATAGTAATTAGAAAATAATCAGTTTTATGTACTCGTCACATGGATGTATTTGTCAATAAAATAATTATTTGAATAAATCGTAACAAAAGATTAATACTGCAAAAAGTTTCTTTAACTTTTTCGAGTAGCGGTGTGGTTGTGCTTATTATTTGAGACAATATAGACAAGAAAGTTTTCTGGGCTACTCTTTCACTTGCTTTTTCTTGTTGGACCGAGACATTCAGACACTGAGATTAAGTCCGAATCTTTAAGAGCCAGGGTCCTTAAGCTGTTAAGTTTAATATTAGGCGCAATGATATGCAGATGGGGTAAGAAAAAACAAGACAATAAAAAGTCCCACTAGGTTGGCCTTGTATTATCACGATCCCCATATGAGGCTTCTATGTAAGCTAGCAGACCAAGGCAAAGTAGATGATCGGTAATTTAGGAAAAGCTTTGGAAGTTACTTTCTATGGTCTTGGGTAAGGACAAGATTTGCAGGGATTTCAATTAAAGGATAGGTTGTCAAGGTGACAATATATTGTTTGATACTTGCCCTGATTGGTGCTTTTGACAAGCCCGGCCTTATGAGTGAGGAGACGTTAACAATGTTTTACTAACATGTAGCCCCTCGATCAAGACCTAGTGACAAAAGTCACTGGATCCATGAAGGGAGCGTCTTTATTTCTTGGAAATCTCTGCCTCTAAATAACCTCATTTGTAATCTCATTATGGCAGAACATTGTGAATTATTGTACGTGTTGTTGAACATTTAGGGCTTAAAACATTGAACATAAGCAATTAGCATTCTAAAAGGGTTTCTAACAGGATTTGGGTTTACCTATTACCTACCTCTAGATAAGTGTTATCTCATGGGTCTAGGCTTCCAATTTTGTAGGGAATCTCTCTCTCTCTCTCTCTCTCTCATACCTCATCGATCTTTTTTAACCTTTTCTCAAAGCCATTCCACAAGATTTCCTAATTATGATGACATGATGGTAATACAATTGACTTCTTGAACCTTCGCCTCATGGTGCCATGTCTTACATTTAAATTAATGCCAAAGCAGAAGTTATGATAGCCTACAAGGGCTTGTGGTACCTCATCTATATATATATATAACTGAAACTTTTGAAGCTTCTACAATTTTCCACGACAGCACAATATATAAAAAAAATATATATAAACAATTTTTTTTTTTCTAAAACCCAAAAACAAAAAAACTTAAACGCAAAATCAGAGGAGCCCTAAGCCCCTAACACGCTCTACCTTCTCCTTCCTCCAAAACGCAGACCACGCTTTGCCGTTCTCCCACACGCAAATCGCAACTCAACGGCTCCACCTTCTTCAGCACCACCCTTCTCCAATTCTATATTTGTCGGCCACCCATAAACATTTTGTTTCTAAACATTTTATTTTTGAAGCCCCACCGTTTGATTATATCTTCAGCCCTCAAGTATACTCATCCAAAACTTCTTCTCTCTAATCACTTCACCCCTTCCTAACGCAAACCTCTGGGTTTCACCAAGAAAAAACATGCAATACACAAATAGTGAGAGAGCTAATTTGATTTGCTAGCTTTTTGTTTTTTTGAGCTTTGTAGAATTGGGATTGAAGGAGCAAAATCAAGATGTCATGGACGTCCTCTTTTGATTCAAATTCGTAAAATCTTTCTTACTCTCTTTCTCTCTCCATGTTTTCTTTTTTCAATTTACCCTCTTTGTTTGTTTGTTTTATTTTTTCAAGAGATTGCTTTACAACTCTGTGTTAATTTGTGCTAAGTAATTTGTGTTAATTTGGAATTTTTGCAGGTTATGTGGGTTAATTTACAACTCTGTGTGAATTCTTTAATTCTTATGAGTTCCAGTTGGTAGAGCATTGCTTTTTAGTTATGAGAGATATAACATTTTTGTTTCTTAGAATGTACTGAATTCCTTGGCAAAAGGATTTGCCTGCTTGGCCCCCTACCCATGATTGGTTGCCTAAAAGAACTATATGTCTCATGGTAAGTTTCTTATGAAAGTAGGTGCATTAGATTTTTCTTAACAATGATTTATGAACATTATGTGTCATGTTAAGTTTATGTTGCATGATACTTATTTAAAATATGCAAATTGATGATTGTTGAAGTACTGTTAAGTGCTCATGTCTCTTAATGATTACTTTTGCAGCAGGCATCATATTCAAGGGAAGTCACCATCCAATGTAGAAACAAAAAGAGAGCAAGGCCGTCCATTGTGTATTTGCGCAATGGAAAAACAAGTTCTTCAAGTTGTTGCTTTGAAATAGTTGAACTGCTAAATGAATAGATAAGAAATAACTAAATGAAAGGAGTTGCAAAAATTGGTTTGTCTTATAACCCCAGCTATTTCTTTGTGATTTGGTTGAAGTTTGCATACAGAATGCTATGTATATGCTCTAACTTGATTTTAATATTATAAAACTAGGAATTAGACAATGCATTGTCTTTTATTTGACAATGGAAATTGATTTGACATAAATATCTCTAATAATCTAATACAGGACACTTAGCTTTTGACGTAATTATTGCTTAGATTGTGAAAATTAGTTGGATATGTGGATTTAGATGGATGTGTTTGGTAGATTGTCACTTGAAGATATTATTCAGTGGCCATTTGCCAATTATTTCACTATAAGGGACATTTGGATCCTCAGAAAAGGGATGCACTTAATAAGGCTGTGTAGGACACTGCCCATGAAGATGTCTCTTCTATTGTTTTGAGTTTTGTTATTGCATTTACATAGCTGCCAAATATGTGTTGATGGACTTAATGGTTGTGTCTTTAATTTATTTAATAAGAGATTTGAAATATAGATTAATAACAATTTATAGAACTCAATGTTTTATGTTTAATACATATATGATGTACTCTTCTATATAATGCATATGTGTTGTATTATGTTTTCTACTCTTTTTGAGTCATGGCAAAAGAATTTGACATTGGTAACTATATTCTATTTATTTATTATGAAAACAAGGTTGCGATCATTATTGCAATTTGTTTATTTGTTTATTCACAGTATATATGTAACTATGAAAATAATTACATTGTCAAGGGACTTATGGTAGTTGTATTAATCTTATCGGCATGTTTGTATTTTTATGGAGCTGATATACAGCATTTCTTTATCCCTTATTCATCAATAAAAATTTGAATTAGTGAAGAATTTATGTTATGCTTGGGTCTTCTCCATTTAGTTGTATTAATTGATTAGTGAGTCTTGAGACATTCTGATTTAGTGCAACAAATGATAATTGCAATATTGTTTTTTTTCTTTTTAATGAATCTCATGCATTGCACGAGTTAGCGACTAGTTTAAATTAGTGCGATAGCTTTTGGTCCGGCACCTATGCCATTTGGCCACAGATTTAGATCCATATAATTATTATTTGTTGTGAGATGCAAAAGTTAAAATGGTAAAAAAGCAAAAAGTTAAAAAGATAAAAGATTAATTTTTTTTTTACTATCTTAACTTTTACAATTTTTTTTTTTTTTGTTTAAACAAGTACATATATTAAAACAACTAAGGCACCACAAGTCTGTTACAAATATGGTGGGCTTTATCACTAGCCAAGAGATCTTCCACCACAGGAGATGGGTTATACAAAATGAGGTGGTCTGAATGAAGATTAGCCCCCAACCTAGCTAATCTATTTGCACACCTATTCACCTCCCTATAAACATGCGCCACAGTGCAGTTAATTATCCACAGAAGAATTAGAAAGCAAATAAACAAGGAATTCAGCATCCATATCCACACAAATGTTTTCTAAGTTAAACTATTTGGCCAAACAAAGCCCATCTTTGAGAGTCCAGGGTTCAGCCAAGGTGCTTGAAGTGTTCCCCAGTTTCCTCAGACAACCTGCAATCCAATCCCCATTGCTGCATTTGAGCATAGCCCTTCTTCCAGCCTTCTTTGAGTTTCCCAAAATTGAGCTATCCGAGTTTAACTGTAAATGCATTTGATCCAAATCACATGGCGCCTTAATTGCTTAAGTGTGATAGCACAGTCACATGACATAGTCTATGTGTTAGAGATATGGATTTAGACCTAAGCACATTATTTTACCCTAGTCGTAACTATACTGGGACTTCTTTTGCACGACGCTTGTACGCTCAAAACAACACCTGCACAACAAAAAGGAAAGGACCTCACAGAGAGCACCGGTGTGGTGCCGGCCAAATACCCTCCGAAGGTCAAGTTAGAACTTCTTTTCAACTCTAGAGTGCTAGAGAGGGGTTAATTATGCGTACCTCGGCTTATGAGGGTATTGGGGCTTTTATAGTAGTAGAGGGTGGACCTTTCCTCCTTGGAGCAGAAGTCTTTTCCTTATAGGAATCCTTATGCGCGTAGATTGCGGAATCCTTTCCTTATAGGACTTTGATACTAGGCGTGGAATACAAGCAATTTCCCTAAGACCCATGCGTGATGACCAAGTTATGGTCTTCATGGAACCGTCAGCCTTTCAGCCGTCAGCCTGTACTTCCCTTCAGCTAAGTTACCGTCAGCCTTTATGCTTCGTTTAGTAGCCTAGGGGACTTCAGCCCGTCGGTTTTGTTTTAACCTAGTCAGCATGCATTCCTTCACGCCTAGCATGTCATAGAGGACCTGTCAGCCAGAGCAGAAGCTGACGGGCTGGGCTCATGGTACCTGCGTGTAATTCTTCCATATCAGATGCAATATAGACTATAGAGTTTTATTGGATCCAAACCTCTCTAACCGGAGCGTAGCATTAGTTTTAAGTCAAACTTTTCTAACCAAGAAAACAAACTAAATGGTATTTTATCAAGAACTTTAAATGTGCTTATCTCTTTTTTTCTTTCTTTGGGATAGAAAACGTGCATGATTTAGTGAAGAGGAAAGGATGTATGTGTTTAAAATAAATGATAATGATGAGTTTGAGTTTAAGTTGAACTTATTAGAGAGAGAGAGTTTCATTCATTGTTAAGTTTAGACTAAACAAATATAATTTTATTTAAAAAAGTGATAAAAATAATGATTTTTTTTTATATAAATATTATGTTGATGTGAAAAATTATGAGAGTTTCAAAAGTTTCAGTTTTATATATGTATATAGATTTTCATGAAAAGAATATGCCACAACATTACTAGAAAATGTATTATATTCTATAATGTGGATGTATTAAAAAAGGCTTTGATCGCAACTATATGATGGTTTAGTTTTACTCTTTGAATTATGACAAGATAATTTTGGCGAAAAAGAAATTAAAAAAGGAACCTACTAGAACTGAGCTAGGATTAGAAACCTTACGAACTGTTTAACTCCAAAGGGTTTTGGTTCTTACACATCCACTATTTCATTTCCCTTTTTTTCATAGTTACTTTTATGTGTTATATGAACAAATGTGAAAGAATATTTTTTTTTCACTCCAAATTCATCCGCAAAAGTCACAAAAACATCTCAAGCCGCCCGGGTTCAAAGTTCGACCAACGCGCAAAAATTCACGTTGAAATCAGATAAATTAGAGTCGGCATGACTTACAGATTGCATAGGTTTGTCTTCAATTTCCCTAGTGAAAACCTATGGACGCTACCTTAAGTCATGGGTGAACTAGACTGGTTACGTCGTCTCAATATCACATGTTGTTAAATTGAACACACAACAAAAGTCTATTCAACATAATACAATTACAGTCATTCTAGAGAACCGTTGTTGTAAATATACCAAACTCCTTGATCTTTATGTTTCTCCAACGAAATAGCGACCTTGGTGCCGTATAAAAGACTCTACCGATCACCAGGACAATAAGTATTCCTACTGAAAAGTCCAAGCCTTCACTAAAAGAAAATGACAAAAAAAAAAAAAATTCCAAGCCTAGTTTCCCCGCATGGACCGCATTGATATCCGCAACCACGTATAAGCTTCTATATATACCCAACCAAATTCTTCAGATTATTATCACCATACCACATTCAAGTTCATCATACTTGTTAGTTCTTATATACCACTAATTTAAAGCAACGATATCATACTTCATACAATGACGAAAACCCTGGCACTCTACAGCCTTACCTTGGTCTTCTTTTTCCTATCTGGTATGCCTTCTTACTAATCTCTTTCCCACATTGCATCGTCCAAACTCTCTCTCTCTCTCTCTCTCTCTCTCTCTCATCCTTTAGAAGTGCTTGATATACACCCAAAATAATTACAAAATTCTTGTTTGTGATGATTCATTTTCTCGAAAACATCAAAAAACATGCGGTTTTTTTGCCCCATTCATCATCACATTGGCAACGCAATAAAGTCATGAAAGCCCGCGAAGGAATAGCGTTCATGCACATTCTTTTCATCGCGAGTCTTATTTATTTACTTTTGATAATTAAAAATAATTGCAACCCGTTGAATCATAACGATGCATCATCATGATACGTACGTGTATCTACACGTTAGAATTAATGTTGCATCTGCTACATATATTTGCTGCTTACAATACAGGTTTTGTTTTCATTTTCAAAATGATGACAAGGATTTTGGTTTATATATGTTGCATGCAGGTGCTCACTCTGCTAGAATAACTTTCACAAACAACTGTCCATATACCGTCTGGCCAGGAACCTTAACTTCGGATCAAAAACCTCATTATCAACTACTGGTTTGAGTTAGCATCTACAGCATCCTCAGCAATAGATGTCCAAGCTCCATGGAAAGGCCGATTCTGGGCCCGAACTCTATGCTCCACAGACAGCTCCGGAAGGTTCAGCTGTGCTACTGCAGAATGTAGCTCTGGTCAGGTTTCATGCAATGGTAACGGTGCAGTTCCGCCAGCTTCTTTGGTAGAAATCAACATAGCCGCCGCTGGTGGAATGGACTTTTATGATGTTAGTCTTGTAGATGGGTTCAACTTGCCTGTTTCAGTAGCCACACAAGGCGGAACTGGTGAATGCAAGGCCTCAAGCTGTCCGGCCAATGTGAATGCAGCTTGCCCAGCAGAGCTGCAAGTGAAAGGGTCTGATGGAAGCGTTATTGCTTGCAAGAGTGCTTGTACTGCTTTCAATCAGCCACAGTACTGTTGCACTGGTGCAAATAACACTCCACAAACTTGCCCACCCACAGACTATTCTCGGATCTTTGAGAACCAATGCCCTCAAGCTTATAGCTATGCTTATGATGATCAGAACAGCACATTTACTTGCTCTGGTGCACCCAACTATGTTATCACTTTCTGTCCATGAATTAAGAAGAGGAATTATGCGTTCCCTTCTCTCTAAATAGTAATAAGAAGCTGATCAGTTTCATGTACTAAGGCACATGTATGTATGTGTCAACGAAATAATTATTTGAATAACACATATCAAATGGATACTGCAAAAGATTACTCGTTCACTTGCCTTTTCATGTTGTACCGAGACATTTAAAATCAGGGGGGGTCAGGGGGCACTTACCCCCTAGCCCAACCCAAAAAATCTATTAATATTTACTTACTTACTTACTAACTAGTCTAGACGTATTTTAGGTAAAAATGCAAAATTATTTGTTAAGTTCTAAAGATTTAGGAATTTATGTATTTAGAACTCTAATGTGTATTGTTGGCAAACCATAATTAAAACAGGTTGTTAGTCTTGTTTAGACTTGCTCAAAGTGTGGGCGTTTTATGCAAAGTTGGAATCGAGTGACTGCAGATGTATTGGTGCATTTCGACCTGGCTCGATCAATCGAATCTCGGGCAGAATGTTTTTTCTACAGAATTTCCAACTCAGCCCATGCCCATTAAGGATTAGGGTTTCAGATCTACTTCTCCTACTATATAAAAGAAACCCTAAGCCACGTTTTTGGTTTTTTTTTTTTTTTTTTTAAGAGAGAGATTAGAGTGCCTCTTGTGCCTCCTTTTATTTTTAGGATTTTGTACTCAAACCTCTCTAAGTCTTTGTTGCTCATATTTGCGGTTTATGTGAATCTCTTGTGAGATCTAGAGGAACTTTCATTCACATAAACTTAGGGTTTTCAAGGTAGAGATATTATCTACATCTTAATGATCAACAAGGTTGCTGCTATTGGAGCTTAAAGAAAAACAAGCGGGGGTGCTTGTACATGTATTAGCGAGGATGCTGTAGATGCTAACTCAAACCTAGTAGTTGCTAATTGAGGTTTTTGATCAGAAGTTAAGGTTCCTGGCCAGACGGTATATGGACAATTGTTTGTGAAAGTTATACTAGCAGCGTGAGTACCTGCATGCAACATGTATGTAACAAACTCCTTGTCACCGTTTTGAACATGAAAAAAAAAAACCTATCTTGTAAGCAGGAAAAATAAGCCGGAGAGCACCATTTTAACACAATTATCATGACGACTGTTTTAATCAACGGGTTGCAATTTGGAACCACTGTATTATTTTTATTTTATCTAAAAATATATAAATTAAAATCATGCATGGTGAAAAGAATGTGCTTGAAGTTTAATTCTAGCCCTCGATTGATTCCCTGTTCATTGGAGATCCATAGACTAATATGAAAAAGGGCTAGTGACACTGCAATGTGCTGATGCAGTGATGCATGCATATATCAGAAGTAGATAGTGAGGCATACCAGATAGAAAAAAGAAGGCTAAGGTAAGGCCGTAGAGTACCAGGGTTTTCACCATTGGATGATACAATTGCTTTAAATTGGTGGTAAAAACTAACAAGTGTGATGAAATTGAACATGGTTTGGTGGTGCTAATCCGAAGAACTTGGTTTGGTATTTATAGAGGAGAAATGATATATCCACAATATTTTCACAATATTTTTATAATAAATTTTAAGTAAGAGGTTGTTACTAATTGTTATTGTTAAGGCCAAAAAGTAATCTTAATGTCAAGTTCAAATTTGAACCAATAACAACTAACCACCTATAATTTGTTGTGAAAATATTGTGAATATAACATCTCTTTTTATAGGGCCTTACAATGGATTTCAAGGTGGTACATTAGGCTTGAACTTTTCATTAGGAATATTTATTGGTCTACTTGGTCGTTAAGTCTTTAATTCGGCTTCAAGTCGGTACTGCAACTGCGTCAAATTGTCAATATTGGGTAAGGTAAAGCAGAGGGACTTTGTATTTTACAAGTGGGTTGTTACATGTAATACCATTAGTGGTACGACTATTATGCTCCATCGACTTATGCATTCAATTTAACGTTTGACTTTGTGACGAATCAACTAGTCTAGTTCATTATGACTAAAGGTTATTTCCATGGATTTTTCACTAGGGAAATTGAATACAACCCTATGCGAACTGTAACTCTGTAAGTTATGCCAACACTAATTTGACTGATTCAACATGAGACCCTGTACAATGTATGGCTTCGAAACGAGGTAGCTCCGTAGCTGGAGATATTTACGAGAGTGCGGCAGTTGAATTTGGAGTGAACCAATTCGTAAGGCATCCAATCCTAGCATCTGCTAGGTTCCTTTTCTTTCTTTTAAACCAAAAAGATCTTGTCATAATTCAAAGAGTGAAACTAAGCCATCGAAATAGCTGAGATCAAAGACTTGCAAATACATTTAGTGTCTAGAATAGTACGTGTTCTAGTAATGTTGTGGCATTCAGCATACTCTTTGGTAAAAAACTAGTTTTGAGGTACATGCAAATCAGTATTAGAGAACATTAAAAACAAAAAATATTTTGATTTTATCACATCGATCATCTTTTATTCAAATTTAATTTTCTCTATCTCATTTAGAATGAGTACTAATAATTTATTTACAACATGATGGTGTGCATCAATTATATATCATTGTCACAAACATATATAACCAACAATCTACAGTTCGTAGGACATAAAATAGAGAGCAAATACTAGAGCTCTAAGCTTAATTAAATCTGAAGAAGCTACCACAGCCACTAGAGCCATAAATATATAATCTTTTTTGTGAGAACAATCTGCTTCTCTCCAAGGTATGAACAATCCTTCATACATACTGTGGGGGTGGGAAACCGAGATAGGACTCTAGGTTTCGTTTGGCACAATTCATTTGTTATAAATGGGTTAAAGTTCACAATGGGAAAATTAAAAAGGAAATCAAACACTGAAACTTAATAAGAAGAAGTCAGTAGATACTTGTCTCATCAAGTGTCTCCTTCACCTTTTAGGAGAGGTGAGTGGGTCTCTAGGTAAGTAACATTGTTCATACCAGTCATTCAGTAATAAATGCAATTTTGTCAACTTGGGGACACCTATTTAATGCGGAGGTGACATTTGCCAAATTCAAACATTATCTCATCTAGTTCGTCAGACATATCTCATTATACAATAACCGATTCATTGACTTCAAAGAACTGCTATACAACTGAATTATGATTTCAAATGAATACTTATTCCATTCCTAGATCTAATCATGCATACCAAACATGTCCTAACATGTCTAATACAATATGAAACATCGCAAGAATGGAAAACATTTTATAGAATCACAAAATGAAAACATTACAAACGTTGCTCTCAATGTAGCCCATGGGTTAGTTACTTGGGCAGCTCTGGATGTTGATCATGGGCCCAAATCCATCTCTTCAATCTATGGTTGGATTCTGGCCTCAAATGAAGTAGATGGGCTGGGCCCTAGTAACCCTTTTAAATCCGACCATTTTGTTTTTGTTGTGTGTGTGTGTGTATATATATATATATATATAAACCTATCCCAGCCTAATATTTAATTAAAAAGAACATTTCAACTTGTTAAAAAGATGGCTATTTAAGTTTCATAGCCAAAAAATTATTTGATAAATGATTTGGCACATTGGATGCTCTGATCTTACCATTGTTGCTAGATATTCTACTTTAGAAAATAAAAAATTTAAAAATTTAAAAAAATTAAAATATATATATATATATATATAAGCTTTTAATTAATCTGATCTTACCATTGTTGCTAGATATTCTACTTTAGAAAATAAAAAATTTAAAAATTTAAAAAAATTAAAATATATATATATATATATATAAGCTTTTAATTAACATGGACAATTGTTTTCACACATTCATTAGTATCCACTTTGTACACTTAATGTCCATAATTTCACAAGCGATGTCTATATTTTTTTTTTATTATTAATTTTCACATATAAAACATGATTTGGGTGATGTGTATATATGAAAATGTACAATAAAGATTAATATGTTAGAATTAATATCATTTTAATAAAAAGAGCAACCGAAGCGAGTATGCTATATCAACTATTCGTCACCACTGCACACCCTTGGTACAATAGTCACTCCGCAAGTATAAGTACTTGTGAGGTGTGGGGTGCAAAGACCGAGGTTCAAGTCTCTAGGAATGAGCTTTATACACATATACACTTAGATTAGGCTAGAGTAGAATTTCTATCTTGTATAAAAAATAAAATAAAAAATAAAAAACCTATTGGTCGACTTATTCCTTTTTAAAAACAACACTATGCACTTGCTTAGGTTCTTAATTACATGAGATTTTATGTTTTGTCATAATACCGTCCATCCCTTTGTGTTGTTTTCAAATAAATCAAATAAAATAAAATATGGGTTGTTAGAGTATCATATTTATAATTTAATATCTTTGCTAAGATGTTATGATTTTTTTTAAGCCTTTGTAGGGGCCTTTTTTGTGTACTGTGCATTGGGTTGGGCTGCCTCCTGCGGTAATGGATCCGAGTATTCTGAATAAGAGAATTAAGACCGGTCCAACTGTAACTCAATTTGAGCCGGCTTGTGCACAAACTAGGCCTCGTCTACCAGGAGTATACTTATGGCAAGCAAAGCTGTTTCAAATGAGTTATAGCAGGCAGATATAATAACAATTAAAATTTAAAAAAAAAAAAAATACAGTGACCTTTTCTTAATGGAAAATGACAAAGTAATCCCTATTTATGATAATCTCAATGATAATAATGGCTTTTGCAAAAGGAAATAAAGGAGTAAGTGATAATATGTATTAATCAAGAATAAATATCAAGTCAAGTTTGGTTCGTAGAGGCAAAGACCAAAGAGGAAGAACGTCTCCTCTCAATGCAACTAATCTCCCAAGAAAGATCCTGCCGTGGGGATTAATAACTTTGAGGGAACCGGACCTAAATGGTTAGTGTCCAAAGGAATCCTCTTTTGTTTACTTTTCTCAAAGAGAGTAGGATTGAGAGAGAGAGAGAGAGAGAGAGAGGGAAACTGACCTACTAGTGCATGCCTATCGTATTATCTCTCTTGGTTTTCTGTTTTCTCTCTTATCTTTTTTCTTTCCCTTGTTTTTATGCTTTCTTTCTATTTTTTCTTCATGATCCCCTGTTTTCAATCCCTGTTCTAGCCACGACAAGGGTCTTCTTATAATGCCTACCGTGACCAAATTTTACTACTTTGCCTTTTAACCACCTTTGTTTGGTCTGGGCGTACTGGCCAACCACCAAAGGGTTCGTCTGTATGCCACTTACCCTCGCTAGACAAAGGCAGGTCATTCGTTAGTCTGCCGTGGCACCCTTTCCTGCCATGGTGTAAGTGCTTTCTTTCTCTATCCCTCACGGCATGCACCTAACGGTTCCTCCCTCAACCTTGCTTCTTTTTGGTGGTCTGTCATCCCAGCAGGACGTACCCCCCAAAAGAGCTTGGGTAGGAGCCGCAGAATAGATCTTTTCCCCTCTCTCCACCACCAAACCATACCCCCCTTACCTCTTACCTCTGACCCATGACCCATGACCCCACCACGTCCCATATTGGCTGGGTACAGGCTAGTGGCACCTGGGCCTTGCGTGTACTTCCCTTTCATGTATGTCCAAAATATGCCTGTTACTCATGCGTTTGCCACAGTCTGATACTGTGTTTGTATAGTCTGTCGCTCTTCTTTGTCCTTTTATATGGGCCGCTTTATAATTCACTGTTCCCCTTAGGGGCTGGGCTTCATTTGATACTAGGCTTCACATTTCCTCCAGCCTATTTCTTGATTACCATCATGTCCTACCATATTACTTTGTCATTTCTGCTGTATTGACTTGATCCTGTAGGGCCCTTTTTAGGCCTACCATGTGTTCTTTCCCATGATTATGGGTTTTCTTACTTATGGGCTCCTGCGTCCCTTTTGTTTTTTCCTTGGATATCCTTGGTCCATTTGTTTGCCTTGGGCTTCCTCGGGCATTTTTCCTAACTTTGTGTTCCCATGAGCTTTTACTAACTTCTTCAGGCTTCCCCGGCCCAATTACCTCATTCTCATCTTTGGGATTTATGGGCTTACCATCAATCTCCTACTCTCTTTGTTTACATTGCTTTGGGCCTGCCACTGCCCATTCTTACTTTTCCACATCGTATACTGCTCATGAATTTGTTATTCGCTATTTCTTTCTTTCCGGGCTCTTTTGAGCCCATTTGCTTTCTCAAGGCCTATTTATTTATTTTATGGACCTGTGATCCATTATTCCTACTGCTTGGACTTAATGGTTCTTGTTTTCTATCTTTTTTGCCAGCTTCTTTTCGATCTGTGTTGTTGGGCTTCTTTCTTTCTTTATGATTCTTTAAAAATGGCCCTCAATAGCCTTCAAATTTTTAAATTCCAAAAAAAAAATTTCGTGACATCTTTTTAACACATGAAGTATATATAGATAGCAACATTTTTTGAAGTATAAATACTTTGTTCATTCAGAATGTTATTGCAAGTATTGAACCTGTTTTAGATAGGTAGATATCAAAAAGGGCATTTGGACTACTAACATAAGACACCAAATAATGTCATTACCACTGGACTTTTAATTAAACTTTTACAAGTCTTGAACTTAATTAATTCAATGCTAGTACCAAATTTTTTTTTTTTTTTAAAGATATCTTGTTGTACTATATTTTTGTATACATTGTATTTTTTTTTTTTAATGAAATGTTTTCTGCAGAGAGAGAGAGAGAGAGAGAGAGAGAGAGAGAGAGAGAGAGAGAGAGAAGCAAGGCCCAAGCCAAGAAAGAGGACCCAATCAAAAAGGAAAGTTAGTCAAGCCCAAGCCCATGAGAGGGGCCAATACATGAAAAGAACCTATGGGACCGGATGGGGAATGGGACCGGATGGGAACCCCACCTAGTTCTTGATGAGGAATGGCAACACGGAACTCTCAAGGAAGCAAAACAATGGAGCCTGAGACATGCACCAACCAAAAATGGCATGGTTGAGCTAAAGGACGAGCCATGCGTACAAAGGGAACAACCATCATCTTCGCATTTATTGCCTAAATAGTAAAATTTTCACAACAAACATACTTAGAGGGTGTTTGGTTTGTATTTTCAAATAACTATTTTTAGTTTCTAAACAGTATTACACGTATTTTTATACAATTTTTTACTCACACGTATTTTTACAAATGTTTCAGACAAGAATTTTTAGTTTTTAAGCACATGTACCAAACGGACCCTTAGTCCCTAAAAAAATGGCGAATGGACAAAGTGCCCCCTTTCAGTCCAATTGATCCCATGAAAGGAGGAGGCAAGCAAGTATAAATAACCCCTCCCCCTCCTTCAAAGGGGACACACACAAAAATAGAGAGAGAAAGTTTATAAGAGAGAAACTGAAGAAATAGTGAAAACGAAAAAGAGAGGAGAGAGTGCCAAGGCTCGGTACCATTGTAATCGTGTGTATCTAAGTTGTCTTGGCTTTGTATTAATCTGAATTTATTCCCTTCGGGTTTCCCATTGTGGATTCCTCCGATTAATATAAATTAATTGTGCATTCATCGATCGTTTTACACCCACACAATGAGCATATAGCCTATTCATTATTGATATGGAATAAAATTAGATTCAAAGTTACAAGGTAATATATGATATTTTTGATAGATCTATGAAATTGTGTATAAATGTCTAATAAAATTGATTGGAAAGAGAAAATGCAGTAGCAAGAGAAGTTGGAGTAAATTAATAATTTAATTTTCACATATAAAACATGATTTGGGTGATGTGTATATATGAAAATGTACAATAAAGATTAATATGTTAGAATTAATATCATTTTAATAAAAAGAGCAACCGAAGCGAGTATGCTATATCAACTATTCGTCACCACCGCACACCCTTGGTACAATAGTCACTCCGCAAGTATAAGTACTTGTGAGGTGTGGGGTGCAAAGACCGAGGTTCAAGTCTCCAGGAATGAGTTTTATACACATATACACTTAGATTAGGCTAGAGTAGAATTTCTATCTTGTATAAAAAATAAAATAAAAAATAAAAAACCTATTGGTCGACTTATTCCTTTTTAAAAACAACACTATGCACTTGCTTAGGTTCTTAATTACATGAGATTTTATGTTTTGTCATAATACCGTCCATCCCTTTGTGTTGTTTTCAAATAAATCAAATAAAATAAAATATGGGTTGTTAGAGTATCATATTTATAATTTAATATCTTTGCTAAGATGTTATGATTTTTTTTGGGGCCTTTTTTGTGTACTGTGCATTGGGTTGGGCTGCCTCCTGCGGTAATGGATCCGAGTATTCTGAATAAGAGAGTTAAGACCGGTCCAACTGTAACTCAATTTGAGTCGACTTGTGTACAAACTAGGCCTCGTTTACTAGGAGTATACTTATGGCAAGCAAAGCTATTTCAAATGAGTTATAGCAGGCAAATATAATAACAATTAAAAAAAAATAAAAAATAAGAAACAAAACAAAATACAGTGACCTTTTCTTAATGGAAAATGACAAAGTAATCCCTATTTATGATAATCTCAATGATAATAATGGCTTTTGCAAAAGGAAATAAAGGCGTAAGTGATAATATGTATTAATCAAGAATAAATATCAAGTCAAGTTTGGTTCGTAGAGGCAAAGACCAAAGAGGAAGAACGTCTCCTCTCAATGCAACTAATCTCCCAAGAAAGATCCTGCCATGGGGATTAATAACTTTGAGGGAACCGGACCTAAATGGTTAGTGTCCAAAGGAATCCTCTTTTGTTTACTTTTCTCAAAGAGAGTAGGATTGAGAGAGAGAGAGAGAGGGAAATCGACCTACTGGTGCATGCCTATCGTATTATCTCTCTTGGTTTTCTGTTTTCTCTCTTATCTTTTTTCTTTCCTTTGTTTTTATGCTTTCTTTCTATTTTTTCTTCGTGATCCCCTGTTTTTCGATCCCTGTTCTAGCCACGACAAGGGTCTTCTTAAAATGCCTACCGTGACCAGATTTTACTACTTTTCCTTTTAACCACCTTTGTCTGGTCTGGGCGTACTGGCCAACCACCAAAGGGTTCGTCTGTATGCCACTTACCCTTGCTAGATAAAGGCAGGTCATTCGTTAGTCTGCCGTGGCACCCTTTCCTGCCATGGTGTAAGTGCTTTCTCTCTCTATCCCTCACGGCATGCACCTAACGATTCCTCCCTCAACCTTGCTTCTTTTTGGTGGTCTGTCATCCCAGCAGGATGTACCCCCCAAAAGAGCTTGGGCAGGAGCCGCAAAATAGATCTTTTCTCCTCTCTCCACCACCAAACCATACCCCCCTTACCTCTTACCTCTGACCCATGACCCATGACCTCACCACATCCCATATTGGCTGGATACATGCTGGTGGCACCTGGGCCTTGCGCGTACTTCCCTTTCATGTATGTCCAAAATATGTCTGTTACTCATGCGTTTGCTGCGGTCTGATACTGTGTTTGTATAGTTTGTCGCTCTTCTTCGTCCTTTTATATGGGCCGTTTTATAATTCACTGTTCCCCTTAGGGGCTGGGTTTCATTTGATTCTAGGCTTCACATTTCCTCCAGCCTATTTCTTGATTACCATCATGTCCTACCATATTACTTTGTCATTCCTGCTGTATTGACTTGATCCTGTAGGGCCCTTTTTAGGCCTGCCATGTGTTCTTTCCCATGATTATGGGTTTTCTTACTTATGGGCTCCTGCGTCCCTTTTTTTTTTTCCTTGGATATCCTTGGTCCATTTGTTTGCCTTGGGCTTCCTCGGGCATTTTTCCTAACTTTGTGTTCCCATGAGCTTTTACTAACTTCTTCAGGCTTCCCCGGCCCAATTACCTCATTCTCATCTTTGGGATTTGTGGGCTTACCATCAATCTCCTACTCTCTTTGTTTACATTGCTTTGGGCCTGCCACTGCCCATTCTTACTTTTCCACATCGTATACTGCCCATGAATTTGTTATTCGCTATTTCTTTCTTTCCGGGCTCTTTTGAGCCCATTTGCTTTCTCAAGGCCCATTTATTTATTTTATGGACCTGTAATCCATTATTCCTACTGCTTGGACTTAATGGTTCTTGTTTTCTATCTTTTTTGCCAGCTTCTTTTCGGTCTGTGTTGTTGGGCTTCTTTCTTTCTTTATGATTCTTTAAAAATGGCCCTCAATAGCCTTCAAATTTTTAAATTCCAAAAAAAAATTTTCGTGACATCTTTTTAACACATGAAGTATATATAGATAGCAACATTTTTTGAAGTATAATTACTTTGTTCATTCAGAATGTTATTGCAAGTATTGAACCTGTTTTAGATAGGTAGATATCAAAAAGGGCATTTAGACTACTAACATAAGACACCAAATAATGTCATTACCACTGGACTTTTAATTAAACTTTTACAAGTCTTGAACTTAATTAATTCAATGCTAGTACCAATTTTTTTTTTTTTTTTAAGATATCTTGTTGTACNATGAATTGTAGGACAATTTTTTTTTTTTTTTAGATATCTTGTTGTACTATATTTTTGTATACATTGTATTTTTTTTTTAATGAAATGTTTTCTGCAGAGAGAGAGAGAGAGAGAGAGAGAGAGAAGCAAGGCCCAAGCCAGAAAGAGGACCCAATCAAAAAGGAAAGTTAGTCAAGCCCAAGCCCATGAGAGGGGCCAATACATGAAAAGAACCTATGGGACGGATGGGAATGGGATCGGATGGGAACCCCACCTAGTTCTTGATGAGGAATGGCAACACGAGAACTCTCGAGGAAGCAAAACAATGGAGCCTGAGACATGCACCAACCAAAAATGGCATGGTTGAGCTAAAGGACGAGCCATGCGTACAAAGGGAACAACCATCATCTTCGCATTAATTGCCTAAATAGTAAAATTTTCACAACAAACATACTTAGATGGGTGTTTGGTTTGTATTTTCAAATAACTATTTTTAGTTTTAAACAGTATTACACGTATTTTTATATAATTTTTTACTCACACGTATTTTTACAAATGTTTCAGACAACAATTTTTAGTTTTTAAGCACATGTACCAAACGGACCCTTAGTCCCTAAAAAAATGGCGAATGGACAAAGTGCCCCCTGCAGTCCAATTGATCCCATGAAAGGAGGAGGCAAGCAAGTATAAATACCCCCTCCCCCTCCTTCAAAGGGGACACACAAAAATAGAGAGAGAAAGTTTATAAGAGAGAAACTGAAGAAATAGTGAAAACGAAAAAGAGAGGAGAGAGTGCCAAGGCTCGTACCATTGTAATCGTGTGTATCTAAGTTGTCTTGGCTTTGTATTAATCTGAATTTATTCCCTTCGGGTTTCCCATTGTGGATTCCTCCGATTAATATAAATTAATTGTGCATTCATCGATCGTTTTACACCCACACAATGAGCATATAGCCTATTCATTATTGATATGGAATAAAATTAGATTCAAAGTTACAAGGTAATATATGATATTTTTGATAGATCTATGAAATTGTGTATAAATGTCTAATAAAATTGATTGGAAAGAGAAAATGCAGTAGCAAGAGAAGTTGGAGTAAATTAATAATTAAGTGAGGAGAAGAACCGCAAAATTGAGTTCTATAAAAATGAAAAATCATTCTAGTGTAAGGAAATGGGTTTTAAGAAAGAATCAAGCAAAATTGGACACACAAACACACACACACACACACACACATATATATATATTACGTCCTGGACTTAATGTTAATCAATAAAAATAGTCTTTAAATGACTTAATGTTGTCTGGAACGTTAGATTTAAGAAATAAAAGTTTAATTAGCATAAAATTAACCATAAAAACATTGTATTTCTTTTTTTGTCATTTTTTTTTTTTTTGAGAGTATACTTTTTTTGTCATTAGCATAACTACATTGTTTAAAACACTGATTCTTCTAGCAAGTCTAAAACTTGATGTTTCATACTGGATGAGAGAAACACACATCTAGCTAATATTTTATAAATGACAAAACTTAGGTACAGTTCTTTAAGTTCCCTACTTAAAATTTTGACATCTGTACAACTTAACAACCTAGACAAACCCCAAACAAACAGCGATGAAACTAATTTTTTTTCCCTTCTTCCTTTTTTTTTTTCCTATACTGCAACTGCAAGAGAAAATCAAACCAAAAAATGCAAAACCAAACAAGAAAGATCAAAAAATGAAAAAATAAAAGCCTGATCTACTGAGTTTCAAACCAAAAAATGGACCATTTTCCCTCATTTTCTCAGTAACCAAACAAGAAAGATAAAAAAATAAAAGCCAAATCTATTGGGTTTCAAACCAAAAAAGGGACTCTTCTCCCTCATTTTCTCAGTAACCAAACAGGGAAGATCAATAAATAAAAGCCAAATCTACTAGGTTTCAAACCAAAAAACAGACTTTTCTCCCTCATTTAATTTCTCAGTAACCAAATAGGAAAGATCAAAAAATAAAAGCTAGATCTACTGGGTTTCAAACCAAAAAAGGGACCCTTTTCAGCTATACCCGAAACTTCCACACTCTTAACATCAACAAAGCCATCATCACAGCCTCTTTCATTAATTTGTCCACAGAGAGAGAGAGAGAGAGAGAGAGAGAGAGAGAGAGAGAGAGAAGAATCATAGATCAAAAAAGAAGAAATGAAACAGATACACACACACCCCCCCCCCTCCCCCTGAGAGAGAGAGTGAGAGAGAGAAAGAATCATAGATCAGAAAAGAAGAAAGGAAAGAGATACACATACATACACACACCGAGAGAGAGACCATTACACAATATGGCCAGCAACCCTAACAGGCGCCGGGCCTCAATTATCATCAACTGGTTTTGAGCTAGCTTCGGGGCTTCAAAAACCCTTAACATTCCTTCTAGGTGGTCAGGCCGAGTATGGGCTCGATCCCATTGCCACATTGTTAAGGGCAAGTTCATTTGTGGCACAGCCGACTGTGCCTCTGGCCAGGTCTCATGCAATGGTGCTGGTGCAATTCCACCAGCTTCATTAGTAGAGTTTACCTTATCAGGTTATAAAGGACAAGACTTCTACGATGTTAGCCTCGTCGACGGGTTCAACTTGCCCGTATCGATAACCCCACTAGGGGTTCAGCCAGTTGTAAAAGGACGAGCTGCAGAGGCAATATAAACCGGGTCTGCCCTCCGGCGATGGCGGTGAGAGGATATCGTGGGAGAGTGATTGCTTGCAAGAGCGCGTGTCTGGCTTTCAATCAGCCACAATATTGTTGCACCGGTAATTATGGTACCCAGATAAATGTCCTCCTACTAACTATTCTAAGATTTTCAAGCATCATGCCCTCAAGCATACAGCTATGCCTATGATGACAAACTAGCACATTTACGTGCACTGGTGGAGCTAATTATCTTATTACATTCTGTGCATAAGCTACAAGCTAAAGCTTCTTCCAATTACGTAGAGACCCAAAGATCTAGCTTTTTGCTTCTATTTACAGTAAACACTACTATTGTTTTGACCGTTTAGGTATATGGTTTATTTTACATAATTGAAGAGGAGTGTCCATTTTTTCTCCTCCCCAATGTATAAACTACAAAGTGATATTTGGTAAATAAAGTTGTTATCAATTTAAAAAAAAAAAAAAACTATAGAATTAAATATCAATACGTTTCCTTTTTCCCCTTGGATTAAGATAATAAGAATTTGATGTTGCTGATGGAGGATTTAGATAAAATGTGTTTGTTTGTGCATATTTACTATTTAGTACTATTTATTGAAGGCAAAACTTAGGTAAATACCTTAAGTGCAGTATCTTAGGTTTTTTATTTAAATTTTGACATTTGTCCCATTTAATAACCAAGCAAAGACGTTAAAACTAAATTTCCTTTTTTTTTTTTCTTCTTCCTTCATTTTCTTCTCTTCCAAACCCAAAACCTTTCTCTCCAAATTATGACCCTTCTCTTCCAAACCCAAAACCCGAAAAAAGAAAAAAAAGAATATCTCATATCTGACCCTTCTCTTCCAAACCCAAAACCCAAAAAAAAAAAGAAAAAAGAAAAAATCTCATACCTCTCTCTCTCTCTCTCTCTCTCTCTCTCTCTCTCTCCTCTCTCTCTCACCCAAAACCCAAAAAAAAGAAAAAAGAAAAATCTCATACCTCTCTCTCTCTCTCTCTCTCTCTCTCTCTCTCTCTCTCTCTCTCTCTCTCTCTCNTGTAAACGAATGCGCGTAAGAAATGTCATGTTCTATCTGCAACTACCACAAACACCACTACATTAATCACAAGTCATATATCAACAAAAACAAAAACAAACAAATTTTTAATTTAATAATTTTTTTTGGAGGTTAATTAAAGTAACAATTTTTTTTTAATAGTTCTATAGCTAGGGAACAAGATTTGAACCCTTGATAATTTGCATTGGAAATACAAGAAGATATCATTTTTTTTTTCTTTGGTTGAGAATTGAGATGTGCTAATTAAATTATAAAACTTTTTGCAAGAATAAACCATTATTAATACAAAAAAGGAAAAGTTAACAAATGTCAACACTGTTTTTTTTAATAGAAAATCTTGTGTAAAGATAGATTTTTGTATTTTCTAGTAAGACAAAGTTTAGCTACAAAATTTATTGTAATCTTAGACTACAATCCTATTCAATAAAATAAAAATTACTACATATTTTGAAAATTTAACCTTTGAATTGTATATTTTTTACTCTCTTAATACACATGTCAAATTTTATGTCAATCGGATATCATTTACTATATGATTTATAAGCTTATATTTTATGTATAATTTTAAACTACAAAAACTTACAATTTAAACAATTTATTGATAACATAACTATTATTTTTTAATTTTTTAGAAATTTTGCAAGCATAGAGGTTATAAGAAAAAGATATAATCCAATGGTAAATTTGTCAAAATTCACCTCCTATAACAAGATATTGAGTAAGATTGTAACCTTAAAGTACAACTAATTTTGTAACTAAATTTTGTCCTTTCATAGCATTTGAAAAAATGCCTCAAATGAAAATTATTTTTGGTTAACATAAAAAGCATGGCTTATTTTTAGAAATTGTTTTCCACAAATTTTTTTTGGAAAACAACTATATCTCACAGCAAACTAAATAAGAGAAGATAGGAGATTATTTTTCAAGTCATTTAAGATTGCTACAAAATATAGGAAAATGAGATAGCTTTATAGAAAATACTTTTTGGAAAATAACTCATTTTCTAAAAAACATTATTGTCGAAACAAAAAAAGCGTAAAACATTGGTTTAGAAAAATACTTTTAGAAACTTTTTATGAAAAAAGAAAAAAGTTTTTGTTGTTGTTTTTTTTTTTTTTTTTAACAATTTTAAATATTTGCCATAAAATTAGTATCAAAACTTTCCTAAAATAGTCAATTAACAAATGTCGTAACGGACCCATACATTAATACTTTAGAAAAGAAAGAAAAAACCTCAAGGGGTTAATTTAGTAGTTCCTAAAACCTCATGATATCCATGAAATCTAGGTTCAAAACCACTAACTAGTATCTTAGGGTCACTTTCAATGGATTCTTCCCTGTAATAGCCCATTGTGTATGGGACAGGGAGACTGCACATGCCCAAAGGAATAATCAGATACTCGAAAAGGTTTAGAGACCCTTATTTATTAACAATAAACAAAAAATGAAAGAAAAAGGCATTGCACATGAGGGAAAATGTGCAAACTAATGCTAGTAAGAAGGAAGCAAAGAAGGAAATTAAACCAAAAGGAGAGAAAGGAAGCGAGGATGCATGCTTACCAGAAAAGAAGAGGAAAGCCAAGGCAAGGCCGAGGAGTAATTGGCTTTCCATTTTCTCCGAAGATGAAATTTGGTGTGTAATGAGCTTAAGGCTTTGAAATTAAGGGGCAAACAGGTGAATTTATATCAAATCGAAATCTTCTAAATACCTTCTTACTAAATTTTGGCAAGTGAGAACACCAACAAAATGGACGGTAACAAAAAGAGTACGGATTATTCGGACGCGTGTGTAAAAATAATTTAAACATTTTTCTTTTCCTTACTTGACTGCTCTACATAAAATAAGGAAGAAGATGCCAAATACCCGGTCATAATGATAATAGTTGGAAACTGTTTCTCAACCAAAAAAAAAAAAAAGTTGGAAACTTTAATAGAATGAATAATTTGATTAATTTCATCATGCGAATATAATTTGTAGTTGATTTTTTTTTTTTTTTTTTTTATGCTTATCCTGGCTTAAGACAGATGTATAGGAATAAAAATAATGTTTGGATTCTTGGAGCATTATTAAAGAGGTTTAAAGTCTATGCTGTGTATCCAAAAATTATGTCATTTTGGATATATACTATTGTTAGTTTTTTAAGACTTTCTCCCATCTCCCCTTGAGTGTGCTAAATATATATATATATATATATTGTGTCTCTTCAAGACTCCAAGAATCTTTTTTTTTTTTTTTTTTTTTAAGAATACTAGTATTTTAGCACACACAAGAAGAGAGGGGAGAAGGTCTTAAATTTATATTTATATTTATATTTTATACAATCATGATAGATGATGGCATGGTGCGCCCAATCATATATTCATATATGGCTGTGAATACCGCTTCCACTATGAGATATTGAAAATAAATCCTCATTTGTTTCTTAAATAAAAAACCTCCTCTTGTTTGATTTTTCTTTTCCTCTCTCTTTTTTTAATTTTTCCCTTGCGTTACATTAATATTAAAAGATTAAATTTTATAAGAATATGTAAAACTTAAATTTTATACCCTCTAATCACAACATGCCACATTATCATATTACATATTAATAAATAGACACTTAATCAATTTTAATGCCCATTTGAAAATCCAACTCAATGTATAGTAGGGATGTATTGAGTTTTAGATAATAAAAAAACTAATGTGAAAATCTCTTATTAGATAGTGTAAAACATGGCTTCTCTCTAGGCATAATAGTTTTGGAATGCTAACATATAGAATAACTCATGCTGTCATGCATATCCCTATAATTATAAAAATGAAAATAATAAGTTGTTTAGGCTAAATATTAGATAAGATTTCTCTCCAAATTAGACCTTTAGATTGTATGTTCTTTGTATTCTTAACACACATGTCAAATTTCAAATTAGGTATTATTTACTATTCAACTAGTAAACTAATTTTTTATGCATAATTTTACCACAAAAACTTGAAATTTAAACATGTCATTGATGAAATAGTTATTGATTTTTTTATCTTTTTGAAAATTTTTAAGTATGGAGAATATAATAAAATAAGAGTAATACAACGATTAGATTTTCAAAATTCACATCTAATTATAAAAAGAGTTTGAAGGGTTTCTTTTTAAACTCGTTTGGAGAAAAACATTTTTCCTAAATATTTAATTATAATGGTTGTACTATAAATAGTTGGTTCGTTCCAGTCATTATGGTTGGGAATAGCAAGTCTCTCTTGATATATTGTTGGTTGATTCTTTTCTCTGTCCTTTTTATTTCTTGCGATTGTTGGTTGGGGATTTACTACTTGTCAAGAGAAGAAGAAATGTTAAAGATACTTAAAAAATTTACTATATAATTTTAGAAATTGATGTATCGTGAATTATAAAAAAATGTAATTTAGATATTCATTTATATCATAAAATTTAGTGTAATTACAGTGTATAAGGATTCATTTGATGGTGAGTCAATTCAATTATTGATTTTTTTTTTTGTTATCAAATAAGAGATTTGGATTAGTAATTGAGTTTTGCCCTATTAGTTTGTGCAATGTTTTGTATAAGATTTTCTTAAAAGTTCTAGAAACCAGTTGAAATTTTTTTTTACCATCCCTTATTACTGAAAATCAATCGACCTTTGAAAACAATAGGCTTATTTCTGATAATATCCTAATTGCTTTTGAGACCTTACATTGCGTGAAAAACTTCCAGTCTAGGGGAGATAATTTTATGGTGCTAAAATTGGACATGAGTAAAGCCTATGATAGAGTTGAGTGGGTGTATTTGGAAAATCTTATGAGGAGGATGGTTTTTTGGGACAAATGGATTAATCTCATTATTGTTTGTGTCAAAAATGTTATGTACTCAATCTTGGTGAATGGTGATCCTCAAGGCCTTATCCACCCAACTAGCGGGATTAGGCAAGGTGACCCACTGTCTCCTTTTCCTTTTTCTTTTATGTATATAGTGATTGCATGGGCTTATCACAAAAGCAACAGCTGATGGAGACCTAAAGGGTTTCTCTATTTGCAGATAAGGCCCTAAACTAACCCATCTGTTTTTTGCAGATGATAGTTTGTTGTTTTGCATGGCCAATTAATTATCAAAATGTGGAAAAATCCTAAACTTGCTAGCTATGTATGAATCCTCCGTTTGGCAGAAAATTAACAGGGAAAAAACAACTCTCTTTTTCAGCAAGGCAACTATGTTGGCTACCAAAAATATTATCATGAGCCTACTTGGGATGCAAGAGATTAAATTTTATGAGAAGTATTTGGGGCTTCCGCCTTTAGTTGGAAGGGGCAAGTGAGCAAGCTTCAATTACATCAAAGAGAGAGTATGGCAGAAATTATAAGGGTGGAAAGGAAATTTACTTTCACATGTAGGGAGAAAGGTGCTTATCAAGTCAATTATCCAAACTATCCCAACCTTTGCTATGGGCTACTTCAAATTGCCTATGGAATTGTGTCATGAAATTGAAGCCATGGTGAAAATTTTGGGTGGGGACAACATGGGGATAGAAGGAAAATACACTAGATCCGTTGGGAGGAGTTAACAAAATCTAAGTTGATTGGCGTGATGGGTTTTAAAGACTTAATCCTTTTAAATGACAATCCACTTGCTAACAGACCTGGCGACTTCTCACTACTACTAAATCTCTTTTCTATAGAGGCTATAAGGCAAAGTTTTTCCCACCCTGCTCTATTTTGGATGCAAAGGAATCAGCTGTAGGTTCATATGCATGGAAAAGTATTCTCAAAGGAAGAGATGTTATTCTTGATGGTGCTGCTTTCTAGCAAGTCAAAGATGAAAGGTCTATCAAGATTCGACAACACCGATGATTGCCTATAAAACATCCCCTAAGAATTACTTCACCTATTTTGGAATCAATGGAAGAGGCCATGGTAGATTGTTTAATAAATCCAAATACTAGAAGTTGGAATCATGAAATGATTGATGGACCACCCGTTTATGAACAAAAATTGTGGAAAAAAATATGGTCTCTTGATTTTACAAATAAAGTAAAACACTTTACCTAGAGAGCTTGCAAATTAAAACTCACTTCCAACAAAGTGTAATTTGGTCCACCGCCATGTTAATTATATCGGATCCTATCTATGATAGGTGCTCAGGATTAGCAAAAAGTCCTCTTCATGCTCTTTGGAGCTACTCATAACTGGACCAAGTGTAGGATGCAACAGTCTGGGACTTTCGGTCTTAGGTTACTACCCAAAATTTTAGGGAGTTACTAGCATGAATCTTTGAGAACAACAAGCAGGTAGATTTTTTCTCCGTGACAACTTGGTGTATATGGCAGCAGAGAAACTAGATTCAAACCCAGCAGAACCAACATACCATTGAGAAGTTGGCTCGAGTTGCAACAGATTGGTTCAAGGAGTACAAAGTAGTCCAACTAGTTGCTATCCCTTGTGCAATAGCACCTAGATAAGTCTTGTGGAAGCCACCTCTATCAAATGCCTTCAAAATTAATTATGATGGGGCAGTTTTCTCTAACTCTAGCAGCTCAGGTATTAGAATTGTTATTCGGAATAATGAAAGGTTGGTAATCACTTCTCTAGCACAACACCTTAGCCAAGCTTATAAAGTTGTCCAAGTTGAAGCTATAGTAGCAATTCAAGCTTTAGAATTTGCTAGAGAGATTGGTGTGGACAGAATTATGGTTGAAGGGGACTCAACTATAGTAAAGAAGGCATTGAAGATAAAAGATCCAGGTTTGGCAATCATATGGTTTACTCATTGAAGACACGGGAGTTTTAGAGAGAAATTTTTCTAAATTATCCTACTTTCATATTAAGAGAGAGAGTAACAAAGTTGCACATTGTTTGGCGAGCTAATTTGCCAGATACTGTTGTATGGATGGAGCATGTTCCTCCATCAATTTTTCCTATTGTTCAAGTTGATTTAGCCCCTATTTCGGAATAAAATAAGCAGTCTTCTTTCTCAAAAGAGAAAAAAAAAAAAAAAGATTTAGAAGTTGAAACATAACTTACACCAAAAACTAATTGATGCCTTAACTTTTTTTAGGGGATTAATTATTATGTAGCGGACAAGTGGATGCTAGAGAATGAATGAAATTCTAATGTATTTATAAAAAACAAAAACAAAAGAGGTCATTTAATGGAATATTGTTATGAGGAATCGTTTTTATCCTATATGGCATGTTTGAAGCTGTGGGGGGAGAAAAACCCAGCCCAGCTTATTCGGCCCAAGGCCCTAAAAGAGGAACACTCTTCATCCGAGGAGATGAAGCCTTCAGTCGGAAGCCCACGCCAATGGGGGATGCCTGGGGATGAACACGTATACCATCCGAGGAGATGCTCATATGTCCGAGTAGTCATGAGTCCTCGGATCCGAAGAGGTTTGATCAAACGCGAGTATGGGAGGTTCAAGTGATCTATTTGACAAGCGTCAGGAGGGAGAGGAGCCTCGGACACACATAAAGATAACGGCAACAGGGGAATATCAAGGAGGCATACTTCAACCACCACATTTAATGCCCTGCACCTACCTTTCTGGCCGCATTTATGTGGACAGGACACCTGAACAGTGCTTTCTCAGCTACCGCCACTCACATAAGGCTAAAGGTGGGATGATGGGACATGTACTCAAGTGGATGCCTGGATGATGAACAAGTGGACGGAGGAGATGTAAGAAGGTAATGCTATATAAGGGAAGGGTACCTCTGATAGAA